>NC_047039.1:37801722-38103768 GCF_011762595.2 Tursiops truncatus
TTTCTTTTTCTCTTCTTCTTGGACCCCTATAATTCCAATGTTGGTGTGTTCAATGTTGTCCCAGAGATCTCTGAGACAGTCCTCGATTGTTTTCATTCTTTTTTTTTTGACTCCGCTCTGCGGTAGTTATTTCCACTATTTTATCTTCCAGGTCACTTATCCGTTCTTCTGCCTCAGTTATTCTGCTATTGATTCCTTCTAGAGAATTTTTAATTTCATTTATTGTGTTGTTCATCATTGTTTGTTTGATCTTCAGTTCTTTTAGTTCCTTGTTAAACGTTTGTGTTTTTAAGTACAACCCTTGTATTTTCTCCATTGTATTTGCAGCATTTTGGATATCTTTACTATCATGACTCTGAATTATTTTTCAGGTAGACTGCCTATTTCCTCTTCATTTGTTTGGTCTGGTGGGTTTTTACATTGCTCCTTTATCTGCTGCATGTTTCTCTATCTTGTCATTTTGCTTAGCTTACTGTGTTTGTGGTCTCCTTTCCACAGGCTGGTGCTTTGTAGTTTCTGTAGTTTTTGGTGTCTGCCCCCAGCAGCTAAGGTTGGTTCAGTGGGTTGTGTAGGCTTCCTGGTGGAGGGGACTCGTGCCTGTGTTCTGGTGGATGAGGCTGAATCTTGTCTTTCTGGTGTGCATTACCACATCCAGTGGTGTGTTTTGGGCTGTCTGTGACTTACCATGATTTTAGGCAGCCTCTCTGCTAATGGGTGGGGTTGTGCTCCTATCTTGCTAGGTGTTTGGCATGGCGTGTCCAGCGCTGTAGCTCGCTGGCTGTTCATTGGAGCTGGGTCTTAGCATTGCGATGGAGATCTCTGGGAGGGCTTTTGCTGTTTGATATTACGTTGAGCTGGGAGGTCTCTGTTGGACCATTGTCCTAAACTTGGCTCTCCCACCTCAGAGGCACATGCCTGACATCTTGTCAGAGCACCAAGACACTGTCAGCCACATGGCTCAGAAGAAAAGTGAGAAAAAAAAAGAACGAAAGAAAGAAAATAAATAAAAAGAAATAAAGCTATTAAAATAAAAAAATTAAAATTAATAGCAAAAAAGAAAGAAGAGAGCAACCAAACCAAGAAACAAATCCACCAATGATAACAAGCTGTAAAAACTGTACTAAACAAAGAAACAAACAAAAACACGATCAGACTAAACACTAGGGCAAAAGCAAAGCTATACAGACAGATTCACACAAAGAAGCATACACAAACATACTCACAAAAAGAGAAAAAGGAAAACAAATATATATATAAATAAAAAAGGAAGAGAGGAACCAAATCAATAAATAAATCTACCAATGATAATAAACTCTGTATATTAAAGTAAGATAAACATAAAACCAGAAACAAATTAGATGCAGAAAGCTAACCCCAAGTCTACAGTTGCTCCCAAAGTCCACCGCCTCAATTTTGGGATGATTCTTTGTCTATTCAGGTATTCCACAGATGCAGGGTACATTAAGTTGATTGTGGAGATTTAATCCACTGCTCCTGAGGCTGCTGGGAGAAATTTCCCATTTCTCTTATTTGTTTGCACGTCTCCTGGGGTTCAGCTTTGGGTTTGGCCCCACCTCTACATGTAGATCACCTGAGGGCATCTGTTCTTCTCTCAGACAGGACGGGGTTAAAGTAGCAGCTGATTAGGGGGCTCTGTCTCACTCAGGCCAGGGGGAGGGAGGGGTACGGAGTGCTGGGCAAGCCTGCAGCGGCAGAGGCCAATGTGACATTGCAACAGCCTGAGGTGTGCCATGTGTTCTCCTGGGGAACTTGTCCCTGGATCATGGGATTCTGTCAGTGGCAGGCTGCACAGCCTCCCAGGAGGGATGGTGTTAATAGTGACCTGTGCTTTCACACAGGCTTCTTGGCGGCTACAGCAGCAGCCTTAGCATTTCATGCTCATCTCTGGTGTCTGTGCTTATCGCCACAGCTTGTGCCTGTGTCTGGAGCTCGTTTACGGGGTCTTCTGAATCCCCTCTACTCGTGCACCCCAAAACAATGGTCTCTTGCCTCTTAGGCAGGTCCAGACTTTTTCCTGGACTCCCTCCCAGCTAACTGTGGCACACTAGCCCCCTCAGGCTGTGTTCATGCAGCCAACCCCAATCCTCTCCCTGGGATCTGAACTCCCGGAACCTCAGCTCCCAGCCCCCACCTGCCCCAGTGGGTGAGCAGACAAGCCTCTCTGGCTGCTGAGTGCTGGTCAGCACCAAACCCCTGTGTGGGAATCTCTCCACTTTGCCCTCTCTACCCCTGTTACTGTGCTCTCCTCTGTGGCTCCGCAGCTCCCCCCACTGCCACCCCATCTCTGCCAGTGAAGGGGCTTCCTAGTGTGTAGAAACTTTTCCTCCTTCACAGCTCCCTCCCAGAGGTGCAGGTCCCATCCCTATCCTTTTGTCTCTGTTTATTCTTTTTTCTTTTGCCCTACCCAGGTACGTGGGGAGTTTCTTGCCTTTTGGGAAGTCTGAGGTCTTCTGCCAGCGTTCAGTAGGTGTTCTGTAGGAGTTGTTCCACATGTAGACGTATTTTTGATGTATTTGTGGTAAGGAGGATGATCACGTCTTACTCCTCTGCCATCTTGAATGTCTCCCTCTGGAATTATTTTTGACAGATAAAAAAAAAAAAAATCAAACATACCTCTGATACCACTTCAATTATCTAGGTTATGAATTCTTGAAATTTTAAAATAAATGTAGAAGTTCTTTAAGACAAAATATTTCCAATAGATTGAGAAGGCAGTGTTTGTCATATCACATAACTCACTTAAATCTAAAGCAAAAACTTGGAACTTTTCATGATAGAAATTTGTTAGATTTTGAAACTGTTAGAAAACTCTTCTATGAGAGTTCAGTAGCTTATTGAAAATATTTACTTTTTAAAAAAGTTCTCATAATTTTCTAACAAAATTTTCATAACTGAAATATTTTGTTTTACTGACTGTACATCTGTGGTATCTTTTTTATAATCCAGGTTGGCTAGTCTAATTTACCAGTTATTCAATCAAACATCAATCTAGTTGTTTCTGTGGAGGTATTTTGCAGGTAAAATTAACATCAATTTAACTAAGGGAAATTATCCTGGTTGATTTTGCTGGGCCTGAAGAAATCAGTTAGAAGGCTTTACAGTATCACTGAGTTTTCGCCGAGAGAGAGAGAGGAAGAGGAAAATAGACAGAAATTCTACCTGTGAACAACAGCTTTCACCTGTGCCTATAATTGTAAGTTCCAGTCTGTTTATGATTATCTTCCCTATACACACACACACATACGTGCAAAGAGACACACACACATACATGCCAACACACACACTATATATATCTCTATATAGTTTATATATACACTCATACATACATATCCTATTGCATCCCTTTCTGTAGTTGGTTGATACACCATCTAGGAATGTTTTATGCAAGAATGCCTATAATTTTTGCCATCTCTACCAAAATTTGTACCTAGTTTTTTCCATTCTATTTTTGTCCTTACTTTATAGTTTTAATAGTAGCTTCTGCAGTACCATTTGGCCTACATTCTGCAGTTCGTCTATTTTGTTAAACTAGAAAGTAACTTAAACATATTTTAGCTAAAATAATATTTCAATTTAATTGTCAATTAAAATTTACATAGGTAAAACTAACTTGTGCTGTGTTCATAAAATGTTCAAATAAACACATTATAATGGTATAATAGTGCTTAGAAAGCATTACTTGAATGGAATCAATTTATTTACATTGACTAGTTTTGTGATATGTTTATATGTAATAATAGAAACAATGCAGGTCCATGATAATGTAACACTAATATCTTACATGATTCAGTAGAGGAAAATGTATTTCTAGCAAAACAATGAACTCTTGTTTCTTTAGAAAAATATTTACATTTCTTCAGCTTTTAAATTTAAGTAAACAAAAAGTAATAATTTTGTTCCTCCATCAAGGTAGTTACACTTCTGTTGCTCAATTGACAATAATAAATGCTTTCTACTGTATTGAACAACACAGACTTAGAAGATAATATTGTCTTATTATAATTATACTTGGTATTTTAACAACTGATTTCGTTTGCCCTCCCAACTTTGTATACAACAACTACTAGTATTGTTAAAAGCATGCAATCTGGAATCTGACTTCCTAGGACCAAATCCAAACTCCACATATTAGGTAAAATTATGACTAATGTAATTGCTACTATTAAATAATGCACTGATATATTCCTAACTGTAATTTTATATGAGAGAGATCAAATATGCCAAATATAGAAAAAAACTATTGCTTAAAAATGTCCACATGATTTAAATGAAAAATCATTAGAGTGATGTCAAGAATTCTCAATTAATCCTTATTTCAGTTTAAACCTAATTAGAATCATAACAGGATTTTGTCTCTGAGTGAAATTCACAATCCTAAAATTATTTTAGGAAGCAAAAGCAAAATCAAAGCAATACAAAGACAATTTGGAAGGAGTAAAAAGGAGGAATGATTTGCAAGAGAAATATATTTAGATATAATGATTAAAATCATTTGATAATGAAATAAAAATGGATCCTTGGGATTATGAAAAAATACATTATGTTATAGCAGTTAGCAACTTTGTTGGGGAAGGTAAGGGAATAAAACACTTCTGCCTCATCCCATTCACAGACATAAATTTCAAATCACTTAAATATCAGAACAATGACAAAATTAAAAGACAAACTGATGAAAATATGAGAAGATTATGGAAAACTATGTTTAAAATCTTGGAGCAGGTTATAATTTGTTAATTAAAAAAGAAAAGCTATAAAATAAAAGAAATAGAAAAATAAAGATTCCAGTATCAGGAAGGAAGGATAACCTACAACTGTTGATCCTAAAGATATTAAAAATATAGTTATATTATGATTGACCCAATGTGAATAAATTTGGTAGTTTAAATGGACAAATTCCTAGAAAGATGCTACCAAATCTCACTGAAGAAAAAATTTGATAACCTGAATATCCATATATATTTTTTAAAATTAAATTTATAATTAAAAAATCTTCCAACAAGGAAAGCCACTGCCCAGATTGCTTCATGTTGGATTCTACCAAACATTTCAGGGGGAAAAACACACACACACACACACACACACACACACACACACGAAAGCTTCCAGAAAACAGAAAAGGAAAGAACACTTTTTGACTCATTTTATAAGTTAACTTCATCTTGATACCAAAATTAGACAAAAATAATATAAGCAAACTGAAGACTGATATGCCTCATGAATATAAATGTAAATATTCTTAACAAAGTATTAAGTCAAATATAGAAATTTATAAAAAGGATCATATATTATGATCAAGTACTTGTTTCCTCTAATGCAAGGTTCATTCAACATTCAAAAAATTATTGTTTTGCATTATATGAGCAGAGAAAGAAAGACAATTTATAACTATTTCACTAGGTATAGATAAAAACATTTGACAAAATTCAACAGCAATTTGGTCATTTTGGGAAAATTAACACAGATATACGTTTATGCACTTTTCTGAATATTTACTGTAATTTTTAACAATTCAAAAAATAGGTAAGGTGACTGATAAATGACAGTGATGGATGGATGTCTAGTTAAAATATATGAAAATGTTATGTATAAGGCTTTGCTCTCATGCTTGTTTTCTCACTTGTAAAACTATGTTCACAGAGGAATTACTTTCTCAGATAGAACGTACCCGGAAGATCAGTACGTTTTTCTTCTTTGGGAAGGTAGTGAGTTTGTTGCAATGTGTTGAACCTGAGGTACCTGTGGAGAATTAAGTATTCAGGATATCAGAGATGTAGGACTTGGAAGAAGGTTGGAATGCGGATATCTATATCATATGTATCATTCTATAAAATGTGTGTTTAGAAAAATGGATTTTGTTTCAATTGGCTAAGGAAAGTACTTAGAATAAGAGAAAAAGAAGACCCAGATGTAAATCATTAAAATGACCAAAAGTGAAAGGAATATGACAGGGTAAAAAAAGTGTGAAGAAGGCATAGTGAAATAGAAAAATATAAGTTTTTATAAGTTTTAATCTTTTGAAGTCTAATAAAGAGATCATTTCAAGGGAAAGACAAAACAAACATTATTAACATCAAGTGAAGTAAATATGTAAAGGCTGTAATTATGTAGAAAGCAGACAGATTTAAGCACATCTATTTCAGTGGGATGGTGTTGAGTTTGGGGTGTGTTGAGAAGTGAGAGGATGAGAAATAATGGAAGTAGCAGTAGTTAATGAAAGTCTCAGTAGTTAGACTTTAAGGGAAGGTTTAACAAATGAATTTGATAAAGGTAACTTATGCACAGAAAGTTATTTTTTTCCTTTTCTTTGAAAATTTTGTTGTTACGAAGGGAGACTTCTTGTTAAAAAGCTAAGTTTGTATTGATTTAATTTCTCTAAGCCTCCTCTTTGAAACTTTCTTATAGCAACAAATAAAGGAAGAAATAAGGAAGGGAGGGAGGGAGGGAAAAAGGAAGGAAGAGAGAGAGGGAGGGAGGAAGGAAGGAAGGGAATAATTTTAATCTTTTAACAAACAGGAAAAGAGCTGTCATCCAGAATCACAGTGTTATTTGTGTGTGCCATATACTGGAGTTGATGTATCAAAATAAAGCGGATACTGTGATAGGACACATACTGCCTCAGGTCTTAAACAGTAAAGCCAATTATTATACAATTAAATGTTAACAAACAGAAATATATATCCAACGATTATTGATTAGAATAGATCAAGGAGCATGGACAAGACCCAATGCAAAGATGTAATTCTACATGAATACATGACTGGGAAGGGGAGATAATACCATGTTTCATAGTCTCTGACTCAGACTTCCAGACATTCCCAAAGTGAACAAAGGAAAGATAAGGCAGCATTGGCCATATAACAATATCAAAGGTTTGTGGATACAAGAAGCTTTTCCAGAGCCACAGTGAATACTTGAATACTGAAAATTGAGTGAAGATGTGCTCCTAGGGCAAAGGAAATAATATTTGGTGAGAAGTTGTTGGATATAACAATGTGAATTGAAACTGTGATATATCTTCCCACCCTTCATCAGAATAGTTTTGAGGAAAACTGCCCTCATTCAAAAAACGAGTAATATTGACAAAAGCACTTTCAAGAAACTTATGCAGTGATGTTAAGGGGAAAAAGGCGGGAACAAACAAAGAAGTGAAGAAGTGAAGATGAAAAATATTTTTTCCCATTATGATTTTCAGTGAAATAGGAGCAGAGTTCAGAGAAAACGTCTCTAAAATTTCAAAGAAATTCTAGGCTTAATTTTTTTTTTTTCAAAGAAGAGTTACATGGCCTCAAAATGAGATTCTGAGAAAAAAAAGTAAAGGTGAAAATATAAATATTTATATAAAAATTAAAATGTTAAGAAGAGCTGAATGAGAATTTGGGAGCAGTAAAGCACATATGATGGTAAATACAGTCAGGAGTATGGTAGAAAGGACAGAGGAAATTATAAGACTTTAAATGGGGGAGGAGCAACCTATGTAATAATTAGGGGTAGATAATAAGTGTAGAAAACTACAAATATAGAATAAATACAAAACTGTTGTTCTGAAGAAGAAAGAAAATGAAACTAAAAATATGTATATTTAAAGATATAAAAGAGAGCTGTTACTGGGAATGGTGGAGTAAGGACCTCCGGATTTCTCTTCTTTACAAAAAGCAATGAAAATATTGGCAAAAATTGTCATAATCAACTTTTTCAGTACTTGGGAAGTTAACCAAAATATGCAACAATGCTGGGAGCATTTCTTCAAAAAATGGTTAAATCTACGTTAGAATAGTGAGCTTTGTAACTTTGTAACTTTTGTAATAGTGGCATTGTAACTGTTTCTATTCCAATCCCTGTCTCCTCAGTTCTGGGATAGGTTTGAAATTAACACATATATATGGAATCTAGAAAAATGGTACAGATGAACCTATTTGCAGGGCAAGAATAGAGACGCAGATGGAGAGAATGGACCTGGTGGACACAGAGGGGGAAGGGGAGGGTGGGATGAATTGGGAGATTAGGATTGACATATATACAGTACCATGTGCAAAATAGATAGCTAGTGGTAGCCTGCTGTATAGGACAGGGAGCTCAGCTCAGGGCTCTGTGATGACATAGATGGGTGGGATGGCTGGGGGGAGTGGGAGAGAGGTCCAAGAGGGAAGGGATATATGTATATATATAGCTGATTCACTTTGTTGTACAGCAGAAACTAACATAACATTGTAAAGCATTTATACTCAAAAAAACCCCAAAAAACAAACAAAAAAAATCAACAGCCTGAAATGATTATGAAAACCAGCAGCTTAGAAGCCACTGGAGGGAATGGAACAGAATTGGAGCTCCTCCAAACCCCCATATCCAGAGAGTAGTCATTACTGGACCTACATAACAATTTCCTGTAAAACCCTGCTCACCAGGCTTTTCTTTATTTGACCTTACTGAGAGATGTTCCAGAGCTAACAATAGCCTTTATCTCGGGTGTGTTTTTTCAAAAGCAGTCAGTAGTAACTGGTTAACAATGCAGTTGCGTGAGACAGTGATAACAGTTGAGGAAAATGTAAGGCTGATGATTATTTAAAATGAAAAAAAACTCTGGAAAGAGGTGTCTAAAGGGGCTTGGAAAAGTTTCAACATATTCCTAGGAATTTAGAAGGTCACATTCATGTGTAAGACTGTGCATTTCCAGAGGTATGTGTATGCTGAGGAAAGAACTGAGAAGAACCTTAGCTCTCCTTTCTGGCTGACCTTGAGTCTCTGTGCAGGCAAAAAGTGAACTCTAACCAGAGCCATAAACTGCCTGTCTGAGCATTGAAGGTATGCCCTAAAATGCACACAGAGTCTCTTGGTAAATGCTAGAAGAATTATTTGATTGAGGCATTTAGCATAATCTCGGTTCAATCACTAGCTGACCCTTAATCTAAGTTGAGACTTCAGTAGCTATAGCTGACAAAGAATATAGACTTGACAGAATTAGTTCAGGAAAGCACCCTAATAAGTAAACAGCAATAACAACAAACCCTGGGGAGGGGGGAGAATCTTCATTCCAAAATTGCCACATGTTATTTAAAATTTCAATTTTTCAACAAAAGAAAAACATGTGAGATAGGTAACAGAACAAGAAATTACGGCCCATACATAGGCAATAACGTAGTCAATGGAAACTATCCTGGAGGAAAGCCAAATATTAGACTTACTAAACAAAAAATTTAAATTGACTGTTTTAACTATGTTCAAAAACTAAAGGAAACAATTTCTGAAGAACTAATGGAATATAGGATTATCTCAATAAATAGAGAATATCAGTAAAGAGATAGAAATTATAAAATAGAGCCAAGTAGAAATTATTGAGTTGGAAAGTACAAAAGCTAAAATTAAAAATTCACTATAGACTCAGCAGTAGATTTGAGCTAACAAAGAATGGGTGACCTTGAAGATAAAGCAATTTATAATATCCAGCCTTAGGAATTAAGAGAGAAATAATGAAGAAAAATGGACAGAACTTCAGAGACCTATGGGACAACAATGAACATACAAACATATGCACAGTGGAGTCTCACAAGAAGAAGAGGGGGAGAAAGGAACAGAAAGAATGAAGAAATAAGGCTGAAAAATTGCTAAATTGGATTGAAAGTAAAAGGATAGAGAGAACATATAGCATGCAAACAGTAATTTGAAAAAGAGCTGGCATAACAATATTAATGTTAGACAAAAGAGATTGTAAGACAAAGTTGTTACTACATGCCAATAGGACATTTTAAAATGATAAAAGTGTCAGTCAAGAAGATATACCATTTATAAACTGTATAAGTGCAACCAACATCAGAGTACCAAAATATATGAAACAAAATTACAAAAGTGAGGAGAGAAATTGAAAATTCAGTAAAATTCAGTACACCACATTTGATAACAAATAGAATAAATAGGCAAATCAACAGCAAACTAGAAGACTTGAGCAATACAATACTCTTAACACAACTAAACCTAGGGGACACATATAGAACATTCCACGCAATGTCACCAGGGTACGCATTCTTGTCAAATGTACATGGAACTTTCTTCAGTATAGACTATATGTTAGGTCATGAAACATGTCACAAATATAAAAAGATTGAAATTATACAAGGTATGTTCTCATCCCATAGGGTAAGGAAGTTAGAAAGTAGCAGAAGGAAATTTGGTAAATTTACAATTATGTGGACATTAAATACAACAATCATTAAAACAATGAGTCAAAGAGGAAATCACAATAGAGATTAGAAAATATCTTGATATTAATGAAAACAAAACACAACATATCAAAACGTATTGAATATACTTAAAGTAGTGCCGATAAAGAAATTTATTTTTAACTGGCTTTATTAAAGAAAATAGATAAATCAATAATCTAAATATCCATGTTAAGAAACTAGAAAAATAAAGGCAGACTATACTCAAAATAAATAGAAGAAAGGAATAATAAAGATCAAAATTTAAAAAAACATGAAATAGAGAATAGAAGCACAATAAAGATGTCAAGAAAACAAAAGTTACATGAAAAATTAATGAAGTTTACAAAGCTTTAGTTAACTGACAAACACTTGTGTTTAAATAAATGGGATAATTTGCAGATGTAGGTACATTTACATATTTGGTGGTTGAGGAGGTTTATATCTCACAACTCCAGATAACTGTGTAAAAGATAATGTAAAATAATTCTGTGCCAGTAAGAGATATAGGGGGTGGGGATTGGGATGATACATGGAGATTCGACAAGAGTGGCTAAGTGTAACAGCCATTGCACTTTGTAATTCAGGGACCCCAAAACTGTAGTAGAATTTATAGGCAGGTAGGTTAATGATCATGAATCTGTAGCTTCTACTCATCTGTTGTGGGATTTTACCCATCAGTACAAAACTGCCCTAGTATGAGCACAGAAATATTAGGTATTCGATGTTTTTTCCCCAAATTTCTTTTCCTTTAAAAAAATTTATTTAATTACTTATTTTTGGTTTGACAAGATGAGATGAAAGGAGTGGTAGAGTGTTGCTATTGAGAAACTGAGACTCAAGGATTAATTTGTAGAAGAGCATAGCTAATAAGTGATGGAGCTGAAATGTGAATGTAGAGACAGACAAAAAGAAAAAACCACATAAACACCTCGCCGCTCTTCTTCCAGTAGGAAAACTGCCATGGATTAACGTGGCAGCTACTGCTCAGATTCCATCATCATGTTTCTTTCTCTGTTTAAGAACACAGGCAGGTAATTGTTTTGATAGGATCTCTCACCCTGAGTGTAGAAAACACTTATCTTTATGATGGTGCCAATACAGTGATTCACCCGTATTCCAAGGCCATTTGTGAGTCATGATGTAGAACCATAATGCATAGAAGTAAGTTTTTGAGCAACAAAGCAAAAACATATGAATAGATACACTGCATAGGAATGTCAGAAGATCAAGGACAGCAGATGTGCACAATAGACTATTAAAACTACTTTTGGAGTTCTAAAGTGTAATGTAGAAGATACAGTGTGCATTATTTTAATTAAATAACATAAGGAAAATAAACCCTACACCAGAACAGATTCATCTTCCAATAGAGCAGCTATAAATACGTTTGTATTTCACATTATTTTATGTAATAATATTGCAGCATTAAAGTCATAAGGAATATTATAGGCTTTAGTTCTTGAATAGTCCTTTTGTAATGCCTATATGATCTACTTAGCTTATTCAGTTTTGTATTAAAATAATCAGTTAATAATGGAGATTCCCAATAAGCTGTCTTGACATAGTAGTAGGTATAATGTAAGTATAAATCAATTCTGCAAAGCTCTATTAAAAAAAGACCAAAGAGTAAGGGTTTACAGCTTGCCCGTGCAGTTATTTATGGGTGGATAGTTTATGTTCTAGGGGAAGAAAATAACAAATCTTTCAGTAGACATCTGGACCAATTACTCTCTTTATCCCCCTGTTTGAACCACAGCCCAGGGCATCTTTTGATACTTTTTTTTTTTTTTTTTAGAAACTGACATGAATATTCACTTAAGGAGATAATTAGATGTACAAATGGTCAATTTGGTGCAAAATTTCCTGTGCTTCTATACATATGCTCACTTTATGTGTTATCTTTCATTCTTCCTAGGATTCAAAGTAAATATAGGATATAGAACTGTGATAAATTGGAATGGATTAATAGGAGCTCAATAACAAAAAAATAGAGTGAAGGCAATATAGCATTAGGTACAGGGTGTGACTCCAAATATTCTAGTGCCATCAGTAAGTTTAATGTGCAAATATATATATATTTTTTTTTTTTTTTTTGCGGTACGTGGGCCTCTCACTGTTGTGGCCTCTCCCGTTGTGGAGCACAGGCTCCGGACGCGCAAGCTCAGCGGCCATGGCTCACGGGCCCAGCTGCTCTGCAGCATGTGGGATCTTCCTGGACCAGGGTACGAACCTGTGTCCCCTGCATCTGCAGGCGGACTCTCAACCACTGCGCCACCAGGGAAGCCCTGCAAATTTTATATTATAAATATCATCAAATCTCAATATACCATATTTGGAGGGATGGTGCTGTGATGAAATTGTTTCTAGTCATCAACTGTTATTTGTATCATTAATTTAGCAAAGTAGCACTACTATTTTTCCAGGCTTATTGATATATAATTCACATATAACATTATAAGTTTACAATGTACAGCATGTTGGTTTGATATTGTGAAATGATTACCAGAGTAGCATTAGCTAATATTGCCATCATATAGTCACCATTTCTTTTTTTGTTGTGATAACATTTAAGATCTCCTCTCTTAGAAACTTCCAAGTATTTAATATAGTATTATAAATTATAATCACCATGATGTATATTAGATCCTCAGAAATTATTTGTCTTATAACTCGAAGATTGTACCCTTTGACCTACATCTCATTTCTCTTACCTTCCAACTCATGGCAACCCCCCCGCCACCAATCCTACTTTCTGATTCTATAGAGTTTGTCTTTGTTTTTTTAATTTCCACACGTAAGTACTTACAGTATTTGTTCTTCTCTGTCCAACTTACTTCACACTTATTTCATAATGTGCTCTAGGTCCATCCAAGTTATCACAAATGGCAGGATTATCTTCTTCTCAAGGCTGAATAATATTCCATTGTACATATATTCCACATCATCTTTATTCATTCATCTGTAGATGAACACTTAGATTGTTTCTATATCTTGGCTATTGTAAATAATGTTTCAGTGAACATGGGAATGCAGTATCTCTGAGACAGTGATTTTATTTCCTTTTGGTAATTACACAGAAGTAGGATTGTTGTATCATATGGTAGTTCTATTTTTTTTATTTTTTTTTTTAGTAGCTGCTATGCTATTTTACATTTTTTAGTGGCTGCTATGCTATTTTCCACCAACTGGTGTAAGGTGGTATCTCATTGTGTCTTTTAGTGGGATCTCCCTGATGATTAGTGATGTTGAGTATCTCTTCATGTAAATATCAGCCATTTGTATGCCTTCTTTGGAAAAATACCTATTTGGTTTCTCTGCCCATTTTTAAAAATCATTGGTTGCTTCTTTGTTATTGAGTTATATGAGTTCCATTTTTATTTTAGATTATTAACCCTTTATCAGGTATGTGATTTGCAGATGTTATCTTCCATTCTGTAGGTTGCCTTTTCATTTTGTTAATTACTTTCAATGCTTATACTTTCAGTGTTATATCCAAAAAATTTGCTGCTAAGACCAATATCAAGAAGCTTTTGCCTTATTTTCCAGTAGGAGTTTTACAGTTTCAGTTCTTATGTTTAAGTCTTTAATTTATTTCAAGTTAATTTTTGTGACTGTTGTGAGATAGGGGTCTAATTTCATTTTACTGCTATGATATCTAGTTTTTTAGCACAGTTTACTGAAGAGACTATCATTTCCCCATTGAGTATTCTTGGCTCTCTTGTCAAATTTTTATTGACTGTATATGTGGGAGTTTAGTTCTGAGATCTTTTCTCCTCTATGTCTATTTTTATGCCAGTACCATACAGTTTTAATATCTGTAGATTGGTAATATAGTTTGAAATCAGGACATGTGATGCCTCCAGCTTTATTTCCTTTCTCAGCTTTGCTTTGGATATCTAGGATCTTTTGTTGTCCTTCGCAAATTTTAGATTTTGTTTTTGATTCCTGTGAAAAATGCCATAGGAATTTTAACAGGAATTGCATTGAATCTATAGATGACTTTGGATAGTTTGAATATTTTAATAATATTAATTCTTCTAATCCATGTTCATAGAGTATATTTGCATTTACTTGTATCTTCATTAGTTTCTTTCATTACAGTCTTAAAGTTTTTAGTGTACAGAACTTTGACCTCCTTGGTTAAATGTATTCTTAAATATTGTATTTTTTTTATGCTACTGTGAATGGAATTGTTTTATTTCTTTTTCAGATACTTCTTTTTTTATATTGAAACAATTGATTTCTATATGTTGATTTTAAACCCCACAGCTATACTGAATTGTTGATTAATTTCAACAGTTTTTTGATGGATCTTTAGGATTTTATATATGTTAAGATGTTGTTTGCCAACAAAGAGTTTTACTTATTTTCTTCTGATTTTGATGCCTTTTATTTCTCTTTCTGGTCTGATTGCTCTGGCTGGGACATCCAGTACTATGCTGACTACTAGTGATAGGAGTGGGCACCCTTGTCTAGTTCCTGATCTTAGAAGAAAAACTTTCCGCTTTCTAACATTGCATATGGTGTTAGCTATGGGCTTGTCATATATGGCCTTTATTATGTGGAGGTACATATCTTCTATACTCAATTTATTGAGAGTTTTTTTCATGAAAAGACGTTGAATTTTCTCCTGTGTTTTCTACATTAATTGAGGGGAAGATATGATTTTTATCTTTCATTCTCTTATTGTGGTGTATCACATTTATCAACTTGCTTATGTTGAACAACTGTTGCATCCCAGGGATAAATTCCACTTTATCGTGGTGTATGATCTTTTCAATGTGCTATTAAATTTGGTTTGCTAATATTTTGAGGATTTTTGCATCTTTATTCATCCATAATATTGGCCTGTAGTTTATTTTCCCTAGAGTCCTTATCTGGCTTTAGTACCAGGATAATACTAGTCTTGTAAAATTAGTTTAGGGATTTTCCTTCATCCTCATTTCTTTGGAAGAGTTTGGGAAATATTGATGTTAATTCTTAAATGTTTGGATGAATTCACCAGGGAAATGATCTGATCCTTTGCTTTTCTTTGTTGGGGGATTTTGGATTACTGATTCAATCACCTTACTCATTATTGGTCTGTTCAGATTTTTCATTTCTTCATCATTCACTTTTTGTAGGTTGTATGTTTTCGGCAATGTCACCATTTATTCTAGGTTATCTAATTTGTTGGCCTATAATTGTTTGTATTCACCTCTTTGATTGTATTGTTGTGGTATCAGTTGTAATATCTCCTATTTCATTTCTAATTTTATTTATTTGAAATTTCTGGGTTTTTTTCTTAGTCTGGTTAAAGGTTTATCAATTTCATTTATGTTCTCAAAAAAGCAACTCTTAGTTTTATTGATCTTTTGTATTTTTTTTTGATCTCTACTCCCTTTATTTCCACTCTTATCTTTGTCATTTCCTTCTTTTTTGTTGAATTTGGAATTAATTTGTTCTTTTTCTAGTTCACTGAGGTATAATGTTAGGCTGTTTGAGATCTTTCTTTTTTCATAATGTAGACATTTATTACTATAAATTTTCCACTTAGAACTGCTTTTGCTTCATCTCATAGGATTTGAAATGTGTTTCCATTTTCATTTGTTTCAATATATTTTTAATTTCTCTTTCAATTTCTTCTTTGACATATTACTTATCAGGAGTGCTTTGTTTAATTGTCACATATTTGGGATTTTTCATCTTTCCTCCTGTTACTAATATTCAGTGTCACACCGCTGTGATCAGAAAAGGCATTTGGTATGATTTCAGTATTCTTGAATTTACTGAATTTTTTGTGACCTGTCATATGCTCTGTCCCGAGAATGTTCCATGTGTGCTTGAGTAGAATGTGTTCTGCTGCTGCTGGATGAAATGTTCTATTTGTACTTGTTAGATCTGTATGGTCTAAAATAGAGTTCAAGTCCAACATTTCCTTATTGAATTTCTGTCTAGATGATTTATCATTTTGAAAGTACACTATTGAAGTCCCTACTATTACTGTATTGTTGTCTATCTCTCTATTCAGATCTGTTAGTATTTTCTTAATATAATTGAGTGCTTCAATGTTACATGGATATGTATTTATGATTGTCATATCTTCTTGATGAATTGACTACTTTATCCTTATATAATAAATATCTCAATCTCTTGTTATAGTTTTTGGCTTAAAGACTTTTGCCTGATGTAAGCTTAGCTACTACTGCTTTCCACTTGCATAGATTATCTGTTGCCATGTCTTAACTTTGAACCTATGTGTGCCCTTAAGGCTGATATGAGTTTCTTTTAGGCAGCATGTAGTTGGGTCTTTGTTTGTTTGTTTGAATTTTATTTTTTTTATAGATCAGGTTCTTATTAGTTATCTATTTTATACATATTAGTGCATATATGTCAATCCCAACCTCCCAATTCATCCCACCACCACCACCACCACCCACCCCACTTTCCCCCCTTGGTGTCCATATATTTGTTCTCTACATCTGTGTCTCTATTTCTCCCTTGCAAACCAGTTCATTTGTACCATTTTTCTAGATTCCACATATATGCATTAATATATGATATTTATTTTTCTCTTTCTGACTTACTTCACTCTGTATGATGGTCTCTAGGTCCATCTAGGTCCATATCTCTACAAATAACCCAATTTTGTTTCTTTTTATGGCTGATTAATATTCCATTGTATATATGTACCACATCTTCTTTATCCATTTGTCTGTCAATGGGCATTTAGGTTGCTTCCATGACCTGGCTATTGTAAATAGTGCTGCAGTGAACATTGGAGTGCATGTGTCTTTTTGAATTATGGTTTTCTCTGGGTATATGCCCAGTAGTGGGATTGCTGGATCATATGGTAATTCTATTAGTTTTTTAACGAACCACCATACTATTCTCCATAGTGGCTGTATCAATTCACATTCCCACCAACATTCCTAGAGGGTTCCCTTTTCTCCACACCCTCTCCAGCATTTGTTGTTTGTAGATTTGTTGTTTGTAGGTTCTGGATCATCTTTACGATCATTATTC
Organism: Tursiops truncatus; assembly: GCF_011762595.2. Taxonomy (NCBI): domain Eukaryota; kingdom Metazoa; phylum Chordata; class Mammalia; order Artiodactyla; family Delphinidae; genus Tursiops; species Tursiops truncatus. The sequence continues at coordinate 37,818,942 of NC_047039.1, forward strand.
TGAATTCTTTTTCTGGAAGGTTGCCTATGTCCACTTCATTTAGTTGTTTTTCTGGGGTTTTATCTTGTCCCTTCATCTGGTACATAGTCCTCTGCCTTTTCATTTTGTCTGTCTTTCTGTGAATGTGTTTTTTGTTCCACAGGCTGCAGGAATGTAGTTCTTGCTTTTGCTGTCTGTGCCTTGGTGGATGAGGCTATCTAAGAGGCTTGTGCAAGCTTCCTGATGGGAGAGAGTGGTGGTGGGTAGAGCTGGATTTTGCTCTGGAGGGCAGAGCTCAGTAAAACTTTAATCTGCTTCTCTGCTGATGGGTGGGGCTGAGTTCCCTCCCTGTTGGTTGTTTGGCCTGAGGCAACCCAGCACTGGAGGCTGCAGTCTCTTTGGTGGTGCTAATGGCAGATTCCAGGAGGGCTCATGCCAAGGAGTAAAGTGTTTCCAGTGTTGTTGTCCCCGCTGTGAGCCACAGCCACCCCTGGCCTCTGCAACAGACCCTCCAATGCTAGCAGGTAGGTCTGTTTCTGTTGCCTGTGTGGTCACTGCTCCTTCCCCCTGGGTCCTGATGCACACACTACTTTGTATGTGCCCTCCAAGAGTGGAGTCTCTGTTTCCCCAAGTCCTGTTGAAGTCCTGCAATCAAATCCCACTAGCCTTCAAAGTCTAATTCTCTAGGAATTCCTCCTACTGTTGCCGGACCCCCAGGTTCGGAAGCCTGACATGGGGCCCAGAACCTTAACTCCAGTGGGTGGACTTCTGTGGTATAATTGTTCTCTAGTTTGTGAGTCACCCACCAGCGGTTATGGAATTTGATTTTATTGTGATTGCACCCCTCCTACCATCTCATTGTGGCTTCTCCTTTTTCTTTGGAAGTGGGGTATCTTTTTTGGTTAGTTCCAGTGTCTTCCTGGTGATGACCGTTCAGCAGTTATTTGTGATTCTGGTGTTCTTGCAAGAGGGAGTGAGCGCACATCCTTCTACTCTGCCATCTTCTCAGAAGCTCCTGTTTGTTTGTTTTAATCCATCTAGCCAATCTGTGCCATTTGATTGGAGAATCCAATCCATTTACATTAAAGTAACTATTATAAGTATGTATGTCTATGCTTATATTATTAGCAGCGTATCCCACACATTGAAACACTATTTAAACTCATATACTGGATAACATGAAAGGTCACCATCTGAGTGGGGCATGTAGCATAAAAGAGCTCTATAGCACATCCAGACTGTGTTGTAAACATCCCTGCTGCTTAGACCATACAACTGGCTAAGACCCTATGGTATTTGAGGTATAAGTGGTTAGAAAAAAAACTGTAACGTCATGGGAAGCCACAGTCATAGAATCACAGTACAGGCTTCTGAGATTCCAGAACAATATTATTCTGTCTGTGGCCAAAAATTATATTCATTAAAAAAAATATCATTGGTTTGCTATTGAGCCGTGATAGAGACCATAGGTCACCAAATGGCCATGCAGCCAAGTCTGCTTATAATGAGCCAGTTATGTCAGAAAAATCAAATCAGTGTTTGGGTGGGGTCAAGAGCAATTCATTTTAAATTAGAAGTGGTACATCCAAGATTGAGCACAAGTGTGACCAGAGTTTTCCTTCATGTAAGCTATATGAGCAAGTAATCCAGACTCTTGTATCAAACGTCCTCTTTGCACCTTAATTCATTCCTCTGACCACATGGGGGATTCCTTTTGATCAGCTGATAGAGACTAATTAATCCTGAAATTGGTTGATGAATGGATTCCACTGTTCATTTCACATATTACACCATCCAAAACTACCAGCTGGATGGTCTGTGACTGGGATGGTCTGTGAAGGTACAGATGAAGCACCAGCCCAGACGTAATATACTACAAGGATGGCACACTGTCTTCTAGGATTCAGTATAAGTGTTGAATAGCCAATCCTCAGTAGAAAGAATGTGTGACTTCAGGAACCAAGGAGTAGAAGCAATAAAAGGAGTCCCCACTTACCCTTACCGTCATTCCCAGTGACCCACTAGGGTACTTTGTGCTTCCCATACCCATAAATCTTGCTTCTGAAGGGTTATATCTTCTGGCCCCCCCGTAGCAGGCACACTTTCTCCAGGGAAACAGAAAGAGTCCCATTGAACTATTAAATATGGCTGCTTCCTGAGTACTTCAGGCTCCTTGTATCCAGCATAAAGCAGGGAAACAGAGAATTCAGGATTCTGGCTGACATCTTTGACCCAGATCATCAGGATGAGGTAGGGCTGACGTTACACAGTGGGGACAAGTAAAAATATGTGTGGCAACCAGGTGATCCATTTGGTATTTCATTGCCTAATTTTCAGTTTGAATAAACAAGTGCAGCAACTCTGGCCTTACATGGTTGTGATGACTGGGAGCACACGCTCCTCAGGTTGGAGGGTCTAAGCTGTGCCACCTGTTAGGCCACAAATACCAACAAAAGTATCAGCTCATGATGAGAGGAATCTAGAATGGATAGTAAGGATAGGAAAATGAAGTTGACACCTCAAGACTAGTTTCACCCATGGGGACTTTGGTTTTTCTGACCAACCTCCTCTAAGTTCTGCCCGGGAAGCAAGGCCTACTAGAATGCTGTAGGTGCTGTTCTCTGAAAGTACGAAAAAGTAAATCTGAGCAATGGAAGTAGAGATGGGCTTCCCAGATCTCCTCAGGGGTTTGACTTAGGATTTCTCAGGCCTGTATCATGTGTGGGCTACTCTACTTACCCAGTCCCACTCACTTCCTCTCCCTTCTACAGGTATTAATCCTCAGTGAATACTGTGCATGCCAGACTTTTCAGTGTCTACTTACAGAGAACTGACTTGTAACACAGTCACATAAATGTATGTCTAGAAAAAGAACTGTTCACATCACAACTGAATATTGTGTTTGATTTTAGGAAGGACCCATTAAGAACTTTAGTTCTAAGTTCTCCAATACAGTAACAACTAGCCACATATAGCTATTTAAATATAGTTATAAATTAAGTAAAATATTTTAAAAAATTAAAATTAAGTTCCTCAGTCACATTTGCCACATCTGAAGTGCTCAACAACCACATGTGACTAGTGACTGACATAATGGAAGGAGCATATGTAGAACATTTCCATCATCACAGGCATGGAATGTACTTTATCAGACAGTGCTGGTATATAGTTGGTATAAAACTCTGACCCAAACTGTGATAGGTCTCAACTCATGGGAAGATGGCTAAAGAAACAGATTGTATTTAACCAGAGAAAGATAAGCTTTGGGAAGGGTGGTGGTAAGACACGGTAGGACATGAATTTTCAAGGACTTAGTTATTATCGTAGATTTTCTTACTGACTTCCTGTGTCCATTATATATCCATTATCAAAAATGGTGAATATTCTCTATCCTTCTGAATGTAGGTACAAGTTAAAGGAAATGACTCCCATGAATTACAATTTATATAGCTTTGGATATCTCTAAAATGAAAATGACAGATAGTTAATAATTTGGATAAGTACCATATCCTACCAAAATAAATACCATATGTTATTTTCTTGTTTGTTTCATTAAATAAGAAATGTTATTTTTGAGGAATTCAGTAAACTGCTATCCTAATCATAAGGGCAAAAAATACAGAAGGAAGAAGCCAATGAATTACATAAAAAATTACTTATGTATTTGTTAGTTTTTGTAAAACATAAATCCTTATAATTTACTGAGATGTATATCAAAATGAATTTCCATTTAATGTGCCTAACTACAAATTTCATAGGGGTAGCCTCTTTGTAAAATAGGCTATAAATACCATAATAAATATCTTTGATGTTTTATTGCTTACAAGATATATAGAGTAGTCTATCTTTCATATGTGGAAATTAAATGGGGAAAGTCAGGTGAGACATACACATGTAAACATATTAAAAGTCTATATATATTTTTTATTTTTCTAAGAATTACCAATGCAAAGGGATATTGGGTTTTGAATACCACATTTCTCACCTACAAAAGGGTTAAATTTATTTTTAAAAAATCAAATAAATCTACCAAATGAAAAATAAAATTCATAGTTATGGCATTGTCAAGTATCACCTTATGATTTCACCATGTATTGAAATTAATTGATTATATTTCAAAGAATTTACAGCACAATACAGTTGTCGAAGCTTATAGTAATATTGATAATATATAAAAATAGCCTTTATATCATGATCAATGTTTATAAACTATCTTTATTGACTAATTAGGGCTCAAATAAATTTTTTATTGACTTTTAATCCAAGTATTTCAAGATAGCATTAATATCTATACCATAAGAATCTATGAGCATATTTTTATCTCTTATTGAAGCCTGATAAATAATGACATATAATTAGGATCAGGAAACTTATGGAAGCAATTGCACTTTTATGGAAAGCAAAATGATAACATTTGGTGTTTAAAGTTGACTGCAACAAGTGCTTTGCAGATTGGTTTATCCTCTGCTATTTGACATAATTGTGTCAAAAAAGCAAGATCTGTATAAATTGATTGAATGTAAGTAATAATGTTCTTGAAATTTGCGAACTACTTTTGAGTTCTGCATGAAAATGTAAGTATATAGGAAAGGTTTAGCTCCATTATCTTACATTAATGTTGAACTGATAAAAGACTTAAAGCCCTGAAGATTGCTTACAGCTATGCCAGAATTTCAATTTATGTCAACTATGATTGTTATATAATATGATACTATGATAAATAATCTGCATTTAGTTGTTTTGGGGATAAACTGATTAAAAAGAGGCTCATCAGAGATTATAGTCTAATGGAAAAAATAAGCATTTTTTTCCTTCTATATGCTTTGCCATAAGGTATGGAAGCACATGTAAAGATAACAGTCCTTTTGACTGTGTACAGTGACAATTTAGAAAGTCTTCAAAAAATGTTTTAAACTGTTATGGAGAACATAAATATACCTGGTCCTCTGGGGGGAAAGTGACAAAAAAATTGATATATGAAAGAAGTTTGAGAAAGTTGAGAACTGATATATGAAAGAGAAGTTTGATTGTAAAGATATAAAAATATATGTAATTTAATAGGAAATCACTGTCTGACTTAAGAAAATGTCTTATTTAACTTGAAATAATACTATACTGATGGTGTTTTATTTCCAGTTTAAAGGTGATGAATTGTCACACAGAAAGTGTTATAGCTAGGACTAGACTCTAACTCCAAAAGCCATTGCTTATCCCACTATATCATTTGTAATTTGTATTAGGAAACACAGCTCTATGTTAGATTACATTTTAGTTTAATATGCTTGATAGATCGTGTATTTTATCTACTTGAAAAATAACTTAGTAGGGTAATGATGATAATTACACTAGAAAGTTAATAATAAAACTACAGTTATCATGATGGTGGCAGTTAAGATACAGTCCTGATTTCTGTGAGGAATCCACTCTTACCGCTAAGGTAGAAATAAATTTTTGCAGTGGAGCATGTTAAAGCGTTAAGTATGTGAATGCCAAAACTATTTTAAAATGACTTGCATTGATTTGGCTTCTCAGATAGATGAGTAATCCTCTTTTAACAGAGTTTTAACATAATATACCCTAATTCCCATTAAGAATTACAGTGCCTTAAAAAATTAAATTTACTTTAAATACAACAGATTCTACTTCATTCTAGCAGTGAATAGTCCAGTGGTTACAAGGGATTCAAGGTTTGCTCTTCCCTTATCATAAACTGACGTAGTGGCGCGAGATAACCTGTGAATGGAATAGAAAGGAAAGGGGAAAAATGACAATTGCTGTTCTCCAGTATTTGAACAGACAGTTGCAATTACCTTTCTAATGAGTTTGGACAGAGCCTAAGAGGAGATAGGAGCTATGTACTATATATGTGGAGACAAGATTCTCATAGACAGTCATGCTCAGCTCAGATTCATTGCTTCTTTCATTATTACAGGAAGTCTTTCTCTTTCCATTTGCATCAAAATGCTCACTCCACTTCAGTCACCTGTCCTGTTCAGCTTGGATCTAATTTTAATGCTTATTTTCCATGACATCAAGGAGCTATACAAATTGACCTATATTATTTTCCTTGCTTCCCAGTAATTTAACATCAGAAGTAATTTTAAAGCTAGAAGAAAAATGCGTTTTAGTATAATTATATTTTCACATGGTGTGCTTACTCAGGACTCTATTATTTACATCTTCTGAATGTATGAAGGAATAGATGGACTGAACCTGCAGTAGAGAGAGACAAGCTTCTGAGATAGATTTTGTTCCATAATCTCTTCTGAAAAATACTTGTTTAAACACAGTAGTAGGTGATATGTGTTATAAGATGTTTTTCAATTAGCACAGGCATAATTGAATTGTGTAACCATTAATCTGTTTATTTGTTCAAACAGTGAAGGTTACAACAGTCACTGAAAAAATTTTGCTCACTGGTTTCATCATCTGCCAAGTTTGGACTTAAGAAAATTTGAACATACTTTATCTCTCTAACAAGAAATCACAAAATGAGTGTTCTTTTCATGTCATTATATACTGGGGAGATTTCAACTAAAGATTCTCTTATTATAAGTTCCTGCTATTGGAAATAGTTCCTAAAACCTAAGAAGAAGCAATAAAAGAAAATTAAACAACCAAAAACCCCACTAATATTATGTGTATAATATGACCTCTTGTCATATAGTTCATGTAGTTTTTGTTACTTCTTATCATATCTTGTGCTGTTAAAGTAATTCATAATATCTACACTAAGCTTTAAGGAGGTAAAAATGAACAGATTTCCTTATGATGAACTGTATCTTATTTGAGTGATAAACTAAATATTGATTCCCAAATCTAGTTCTGGTAATGAATATCAAAGTGTGACTCTGCAAAACATACTGTATACTTCATCTCTAATTAACACTATATGGAACATCAGTAAAACATTTTCATTAATATTTGGACTCAGATTTCATTACATTACAGAAGTTCTGGTGCATCATAAAAACACATGCTTAGCCCAGTAATTTACTCGATTTATATAATGAAAACGTTGAAGTTGATTATCAAAAAAGTAGATATCAGCCTTAAATCTGAGGCTCATAAAGGATTATCTCAGAAATCACAGCATAGATTAATGCAAAGGTTATGGATAGCAGGATAATTTATAAACACAAAAATAGTTTAAAGTGTATATCTGATTAAAATTCAGTTAATTAAACGATGATTATGCATATACTAGATTATAATGCAGATATTTAAGTATACTAATGACAGAATTTTAAAATATTTCAATTTTTAAAAATTTAATTTAATTTTATTTAAACTTTTAAATAGGAACTTGATAATGAGGCATAATGTTGAGTAGACTGCAGAAACCTTATATTCCATATCAGTCACATTATACCAACACTCTTTTGTGAATATACACACATACACAAGTACGCACACATACATACGTACCTATGCACAGATAAATATTTGAAATGAAATGCACCATTTTTTTATATTAGAATGAATGTCTCTATGCTGCAGGAGTACAGTTTATTTTTTAAACTGATTCTTTAGTACTTTCTATAGCTTGTGCATTTTTTACTGATGAACATATATTACTTTTATTTTTAAAAAGATAGAAAAAAATGAGTTAGTGAATCTATGAGTTATTTATTTTCATTTAAAGAAAATAAAAACCTTTTGCTTCCATAATAAACACTTAGAGTCTTACTTTGCAAATTAATTTTAGATGAGTGAGTTCTTCTTTTGTTCTATTTTAAGTATTCCCAATGCTGATATGATGATTGAAAATAGAGCAGTGGCCCTCATTTCCATATTTGATTAAATTGTATACCACACTTAGGCATGTCATGTGTACTTATATTCTTGGACTCTTTCTGATTGCCTAAGGTTTGTACTAATTTGATGAAGAGGTATTTATATTGGATCATGATTTTGATAAAATAAAAATTGAAGAGATATGATATAACTTTTAATAGAATCAACTTTAGGAAGTTACTATTTTATAAATATTACACCTATTTTATTGCACCCTATTTTATTTGGAATGAACATTTATCAAGTCAATAAATATTTGTTGAACAATTATATGTGAAGCTTTGTCCTTAGAACTAGGTATTTAAACATGAATGAGATTTATGACCTCCTAGCAGAGCTAGTTATATCAAGGCAAATCTGATACATAAGTACATGAATTCCACTTGATATGACATTACTATATTTATGCACAATTATAGAAGGTGAATGAGGTGCAGTAACAAAGCAGAAAAATAGATGATTTATTCTGAGGAAGGGGATGGTAGGAGCTGAATCTATAAGGAAAATTCATAGTCACCAAAAGTGATTTGGACAGGTAGGGTAAACCAGTATATAATGTAATGAATCATTTAAAAAAGATGTAAAGGAATTAATGTAGACTATTATAAATAGTATCTATCACTAAACAGTTTATGTGTTCATGTGTATGTGTTCATAAATGTGTGTGTGCATGTGTGTTTGAAATTATGTTTATGGACAATCCCTACACCCAGAACTGTCAAAAGAAATATTTTATTCACATATAACAGAACATTCCATACATAAATTCATCCATATAATTTGGACTAAATTGTTATAACTTCCAAAGTGAACTCATTCGTGCATTTTTACAATTTCCTTTTCATTGGAAAGAAATGATATAATTATCCCGTAAATGTGTAAAACTACGACAAGTTGTAGAAAGCAATTTTCATAGGTAAGATTATACTCTCAATTATATGTTAGTGGTTATGCAAAGAATCCTTTGTTAATAACATTCATTTCACAAGAGATAGTCTCCAGGTTTGTATTATCTTTGTTTAGTGCCAAAGTGAACATGTTAAAATGAGTAAGGTTGATGCATTTATCATTGAAATAGCAGAACCGTAGGACAAGAACTAGAATTTTTTTCATTTACAGATAAGATGATGAAACGGACAATGAAAACTGAAATTAGATTGTTTCTAAAAAGAGTGTAACTAGGAGCAAATTGCCTCATTCTAGTACTAATTTAAAGAAGACAGAAACAGTAAAATATACTACGTTTAAAAAATTCTGTGGTTTCTTAGTAACTCCTCATTTCCCGCTTCTCCCAGGCTCTGGCAACCACCATTCCACACTGAATCTATGATTTTGACTATTTTAGGTACCTTGTAAAAGTTGAATCATACAAGGCTAGTCTTTCTGTGACTTGCATATTTCATTTAGAATAATGTTCTCAAATTTCATACATGTTGTGTCATATTGTAGAATTTCCTTCTTTTTTTTTAAGGCTGAAAAGTATTGCATTGTATGTGTATACCACATTTTCTGTATCCATTTATCTGTTAGTGGACATTTAGGTTGCTTTCACATCTTAGCTATTGTGAATAGTACTGCAATGAACATGGCAGTGCTTATATCTTTTGGGATCCTTATTTCAGTTCTTTTGGATTAATAACCATAAATGGAATTGCTGGATCATATGATAGCTCTATTTTTAATTTTTTGAGGAACCTCAGTACTGTTTTCCATAGCAACTGCAACATTTTGCTTAAGATGAATAAGCTCTAGAGATGTGCTGTACAACATTATGCCTGTAGCCAACACTAATGTGTTATAAACGTAAAGATTTGTTAAGAGGGTAGATCTTTAGTAAAGGGGTAAGTGTTCTTATAAAAAAATAAATGTAAAAACAAAAACTGGTTTCAGTGAACTAAAATTACTTGAAAATATTGATTGTGGATTGAAAAGCAGAAAGTAAAAATGAACAGTTTGAAAAATGAAAGGCTAGCAGCCATAATCTCAGTAGCCCTCAGTTTAAAGAAGTAAATTATTATGGTAGAAATTGGAATTGTAATTACTCTTAATTAGTTGATTTATTAATAGTCATTCCCTGCATAAGAGCATTTGTTCTATTTCTGTATCTAAGTAGCATTTTAAGAACAGTTTCAAAAATATCATTCAATAATAATTTGTTGTATTTTTAAATGGAATATTTTTTGTTATAATTTTTATTAAAATGTATTTATGTAGAAGTCCCCAAATAAGTATATAAGTACACCCAGGACAATGATTGTTTTTAAAAAGTGAATATATGAAAAAAAAAAAAAGTGAATATATGCATATAACCAGCACCCAGAATGTTAGCAGCATCCCAGAACATGCCTTTATATCCCATCCCATCACTGCTACTCTCCCCCACCATCCCCCATAACCAATATCTTAAGTGCTAACAGACTGAATTATTTTGTCTATTTAAAACAGAAATATAATTTTAAATAGAAAAGTTGAGCAAGAATACACTTGGTAGAATTAAGGGACATAAAATCAATTTAACATTAATGGAATTCTATATATTTGGTAAATGTGAAATTATATCTAGTACACTTTGTGTAGACTCTACTCCAAAAAGATAATTCCTTAATTCCCCATGACAATTCTAGTTCAATTTAAAATGCATAAAAAAATGTAACACAGACCCCATATTCGGAAGACAGAAATTGATGCCCATTCATGCATTAATTTATTCATTAATCAAAACTTAGCAGGAGACTTATTATATGCAAGGCTGTGTGAATTATAAAAACACGACTAACATTCATTTCCTGACCTCAAGATGCTCAGAGAGGAGAGATCCAGAATGACAAGTAAATAAATGTTTGTAATTTAGGGAATTGAGTGCCATAATAGGCTAGGGATATGCAGCAGATGCCTGAGCGAAAGAGATAGGTCAGCAGCAAAATGAAACAATGAAAACTTCATTATTTTAAAAGGTATAATCACTAGACTAACTTTTAAGATGGAATTGTATTATAAAGGATATTAAGTATTAAAGTATACTGTAGATTATTAGCTTACATAACTTTTGAGCCTTAATTTTAAATAAACACCATATACGTGTCTGTTAAAATAAAACAGAAATCATAATATGCAAAATGACCTTTGTTTTTACAAATTAAGAGGATGCTTTTAAAGCACCTTATTTTTTTTTTCTGCTACACCAAAACAGAACTGTAACATGTAGAGGGTCAGAAAGATGAGTTTGTCCACAGAGGGAAGAAAATAATAGGAATGTTTTCCCATAAACATTATTTTGGTACTAACTGTTAAGTAAGAATGAAACACATTTTATGGTGAGTGGTTTTCCACTTGAGTAACCATGCTAGATTATTAAATGAAGCATAACATGGAAGATGCTTTTTATGAACTTAAAAGGCATTATAGGGCTTCCCTGTGGCGCAGTGGTTGAGAGTACACCTGCCGATGCAAGGGACACGGGTTCATGCCCCGGTCCGGGAAGATCCCACGTGCCGCGGAGCGGCTGGGCCCCTGAGCCATGGCCGCTGAGCCTGCACGTCCGGAGCCTGTGCTCCACAATGGGAGAGGCCACAACAGTGAGAGGCCCGCGTACCACCAAAAAAAAAAAAAAAAAAGGCATTATATATTTTCATTCCTTTTAAAAATCTTTTAATTATTAATATTCTGTAAATATAAGATTATCTAAAAAGCAAGGGAAGTAGGATGGTAGGTCTAAGCTAAAGACAAACTTAAGACTGTGTCCTATATGTAAAAGATATCTGCACCTTCATGTTCATTGCAGCGTTATTTACAACAGCGACATATGGAAGCAACCTAGGTGTTCATCAATGGAGGAATGGCTATAGACAATGTGATATACCTATATCTGTATATTCCATTGTGTGTGTATATTTGTGCGTATATATATAGCGTGTATAATACATATATGTGTGTGTTTATACACACAATGGAATATATAGATATAGACATATTCACCCATCAAAAGAAGGAAATCTTGCCATTTGTAACAACATGAATGGACTTTGAGGGCATTACACTTACTGAAATAAATCAGAGAAAGGCAAATGCCTTATAATTTCCCTTATGTGTGGAATCATAAAAAAAACACACACACAAACGTATAGATACACTGAGCAGATTGGTGGTTCCCAGAGGCAGGGATGGGGTAGGCAAAATGGGTGAAGAGAGTCAAAACTTACAAATTTCCAGTTATACAGTAACTAAATTTCAGGAATGTAGTTAACAGCTTGGCAGTTGTAGTTTATAATACTCTGTTGTATATTTGAAAGTTGCTGAGAGAATAGATCTTAAAAGTAATCATCACAGAAAAAAAAATATTTGAAAGTATGTGTGCTGATGGATGTTAACTAGAATTATTGTGGTAATAATTTTGCAGTATATAAAAAACAAATCGTTATGTTGTACACTTAAAACAAATATAATGGCATATGTCAGTTCTGTCCCAATTAAAAAGAAATCACATCCTAAAGAGCTTTTGAAAAGTAAGTGAAAGGAAAAGTTGAATGAAAAGGATAATGAATTTTGCTGAGTCTAGAGTTACATGTCTCTAGCTGAAAACAGACAAAAATGTACATTACCATAGAGTTATATTTGAAAAGATTATTCTTCAGTGAAAGAAGAAACATAAATATGGAATTCAAAATGGATGAAGTCTCTGTAAACAGCTGAAAAACTCTTAACATGAAATAGATTGAATACAACTGATGAACAGTATTTTGTATTATTTGTGAACTAACATGAGTCACCTTCTAGGTTAGTTTCAGTTAAATGTAAATTTCAATAGCACCTAACGCAGGGCTTTGCACAATAGTTTCTAAATAAAATGGTTGTCTGAGGGACCTTGGGATACTATGAAAACAATCTTAGGAGCATAGGCACAAAAGTATAGTAGGTTTTCAGTTGACAGTTATGTGGGCTGGCATCCACTAATAAGTACCAATGGAGTGGGAGAGGAAGAATCAAATCATCAGATACTAAAAAGCTAAAGAAGCAGAAAGCAGGAAATGTTGCAAAATGGAGAGTACCAGGGAAAGTACACAGATATTGATTTGCATGTAATATTTAATCCATTTGTCCATTGGATAAATTTTCTCATTTAGTTTTATGTTTTAATAAACATGGAAATCACTGGGAAGAATATTTCAAAACAGTTCACATATTGACAGGTTTTTAAATTTAGGTTAAGAAAAAAGTCATGCATGTGCTTTTACTAATAAATATTCAATATTCTGGAATCAGAAATCAAGTACCACTAATGTGATAACCACTAATGTGATAACAAGGTGAGACTAGAAAATCAGACAATAAAGTGCTACTTGTGTGACAAATAGAAACTTGATTCAAGCTTTTGATTCTTAGAAAACGACCTTCTTACTTGAGTAAGAATAAGTAATGGCCTTAAAACTACTAATGATTTTATTTTCTAATAATTATCTTTGTTAATGGTTAATTATTGGTAAAATACTTATCTGTCTATTTTTCTCCATATTTCCCTACCTACTGAAGTCTTCTACTATAGCTGTCTTTATTTTCAGTGAATACCTACTCTCTTCTCCTTTTTAGGAAGGCTCTACCTTAACTCCTTTGCTAGTTAGGGCAGGTAAATGGGAGGTAGATTGAGGGAATTATCCATCGTGAATTAAATAGAAATTATATCTCAGATTGCCAACAAACACATGAAAGGATGCTCAACATCACTAATCGTTAGAGAAATGCAAATCAAAACCACAATGAAGTATCACCTCACACCAGTCAGAATGGCCATCATCAAAAAATCTACAAACAATGAATGGTGGAGAGGGTGTGGAGAAAAGGGAACCCTCTTGCACTGTTGGTGGGAATATAAATTGATACAGCCACTATGGATAACTGTATGGAGGTTCCTTAAAAAACTAAAAATAGAAGTATTGTACAACTCAGCAATCCCACTACTGGGCATATACCCTGAGAAAACCATAATTCAAAAAGAGACATGTACCACAATGTTCACTGCAGCTGTATTTACAGTAGCCAGGATATGAAAGCAACCTAAGTATCCATCGACAGATGAATAGATAAAGAAGATGTGGCACATATATACAATGGAATATTACTCAGCCATAAAAGGAAACAAAATTGAGTTATTTGTAGTGAGGTGGATGGACCTAGAGACTGTCATACAGAGTGAAGTAAGTCAGAAAGAGAAAAACAAATACCATATGCTAACACATATATATGGAATATATGGAATCTATAAATATATGGAATCTATCTATATGTGGAATCTATATATGGAATCTAAAAAAAAAAGGTTCTGAAGAACCTAGGGGTAGGACAGGAATAAAGACACAGATGTAGAGAATGGACTTGACATGGGGAGGGGGAAGGGTAAGTTGGGACAAAGTGAGAGGGTGGCATTGACATATATACACTACCAAATGTAAAATAGGTAGCTAGTGGGAAGTAGCAGCATAGCACAGGGAAATGAGCTCAGTGCTTTGTGTCCATCTAGAGGGGTGGGATAGGGAGGGTGGGAGGGAGATGTAAGAGGGAGGAGATAAGGATATATGTATATGTATAGCTGATTCACTTTGTTATACAGCAGAAACTAACACACCATTGTAAAGCAATTATACTCCAATAAAGATGTTAAATTTTTTTTTAAATAAATAAATCACTGAGGCTGTCCGATCATCTGTAAAAAAAAAAAAAAAAAAGAGCTAGCATTGATGATAGATTGATCACCCAGTCATCCCTTCTCTCTATTGTATCAGATATCTCCAACTAAAATAATCACTCTAAGTCCATTCAATACTCTAAAAGACAAGCATGAACGCATGCTTTATTTCACATACAGAAATATTCAATAACATCAGAGATTCTCTACAGAGAATAAAAACCACATCATAAAGTAGAATGAGCACAGACTTTGTAATCAGACATGGGGTCTCAACCTGACTGAATTTGTTTAGAAGCCAAATGTCCTAGACCAAGTCATGTAACCATAGTGAGTTTCAGTTTCTTCATCTGTAAATAGAGAAAATAATGCACATTACATAGGTTAGAGTAAAAACATAAAAATATCTATGTCAGGTATAGTTCTATGGCATACATAAAGCAGTGCTCAGTACGTTATAGTCCTTACTTGTTCTGAATAAGTATGTGTCCAACCGGTCGTATGTGAATGTAAAAAATATAAAAATGTCCACCTAGAAAATCTTTGGTATACCAATGCGTTCATTCTAAACATTTTCAGCTTAATTTACTTGGATGACATCTTTCAATACTTACATTCTAAGAAAGTAACAAAGCCACACAAAGTAATATACAGGTCCTTTGTGTTTAATCCTCTTGGAAATCCATCTTTTTTATTGCTATTGATACACAATAATAAAGCAATAATTTTTAATGAAATCCTAACATAAACAGGAAAGATAACACATGTAAATGGAAGTATGACTCTTTTCACTTATGTATTTATTTGGAAATTATGTTAGTTCTGCTCTTACTCATATAGGAAGTACAGTGTCAGACACTAAGAATAGCTCAGGCTATTGAATGAGAAATGTATCCCCTACTCAGCTTATTAATGAAGTGGTCCACTACTTCTTTAGAACACAGAGATCAGCTGCTCCAGATTGCTTTTGTTGAAGATGCAGTAATGGAGCCCAAGTCAAGGGATGTGAGTGGGTCTAGAAATTGGGAATGGCCCTCAGGTTATAGAGCCAACAAGGAAATGGGCATTTTAGTCCTAAAATTTCAAGGGACTGAATTCTGCTAACAACTCTGATATGTAAGGAAACTAATCATGTAACAGGAAACAGGTATATAAGAAAACAGTCTGCCAAACTTTCATCCATACTAATTGCAACAAGGTAGCAGTCTTAACATCCAGAAGAGTCTGCTCACAGAAGTTTGGACCTACTTGGAGATTGGTCATCAAACAAAGTAACATCTTTTATCCAGAATACTCTAGAATAAGGAATATGACACTTGGCTATTTATTCAGAGAATACTAGCTGGGATTAATCAGTTCTCTACTGACATTTCTCTGTAAAGTGGCTCAACTCTTTTATACGGTATCTTGAATCCTTGATTACCTTGCAACTGCCCCAGCTACTTGAATAGTCATAAACAGACACTGCAGAAATCATGGTCATAATAGGATTACTTAGCTCATAAATACAGTCTTCTAAGTGACCAAGGAAACATGGAAAGTGTTTCTAGTAATCAGAAAAATAAAATCAGTTTTACATCTATCTTTCAAGACCTAGTTTTCTTCTTTAGATGATGTTAATAGAACTGCTAATAATGACCAGTAAATGGTATTTTTGCTAACTTTCTGTTTGCTTGGTGTTTCCTGTCTGTCCATTTAGTCAGTTCTCTAGGGACTAAATTGATTTCCTCCCAATCTCCTTGGAAAACATCCTGGTAACAGATTCTCATCTTTCTCCTCATCCTCCCTGTTCTTGCCCAAGAATGCATTATCTGTTCTGACTCATGGGCCTTAAAATAAGCCAATGTTGTCACCGATCTGTGTTTACATCACAGTGTTGGATTGTCAATACAGAGTCATGGGATCCTATACCTAGCCTCCAAACAAACTTTACTAATGATTCAAAGGATACAGGAAAGAAACAGATACACATGAAGCCTTCATTTCTGGAGGTGTCAAATATGAAGTTGCAGTTTCCTAACTGCCCCTTTATCCTGCACTGGGACTCTTGGTTTTAGGTGGAACTGTGGAAAAAACATTTTACTGTGCTTGCAGAACAGTTTTCTTAAAGCAAGTTTTGTTTGTTTGTTTTGTTTTATAAGTTTTGAAGCTTCTTAGTTATGTACTGTTGTCTTGTGGATAGTTAAGTTCTTCATGAATAATTTTTGTTCTCCATTCAGCTATGCCACATCAATTCATAAATTCCAAGTTCATTGGTGAAAGGTGCTCAAGATAGACCAGGACTAGTTTATTACATTTTCCCCCAAAGACTCCTCATATCTTTCAGATAGCAAATACCATTGGCTTGTTTTGGCAGAAATAAGTTCCAAGAAAATCTGATGGGCTCAAACATTCCTTCCTGCAGTTCCAAGAGGAAGGAAGGAGTCATAGACCTGCCATCAACTTGCTTCTTACCGCTGTGACACAGAGATTTTAAGTGATTTATCCAGTGTCTTACAACTGATGAATGCAAGATAGCCTGGCTAATCTTAATTTAGCGCCTATTCTCTTTACTATTGTATGTAGCCTCTACTCATACTATGTAGCCAGTTTCTCAAAGGAAAATCAAGAATGTCAGGATATTAAAGGCAGAGGGTAGGGGGTGGGGGAAGGCATATGAAGCAAGGAAACATAAGAAACCATAACTAATTCAACTTGTTATTTATTTCTAGAATGCAGGAGATTTTAGGAGAGAGGCCAACTGTAAAATGAGTTTGAACATAGAGGGATGGCCAAGATAATGAGAAACCTTGTGTGATGTGCTAATACATTTGGACTTCATTCTGCAGGCAACTTAGAGCCATTGGAGTTAAATCTTTGAATTTGAATTTTAGAACAATAATGCAGATGGCATTATGGAATATTAATGGAGAGAAAGAAAATAACAGAGACAGGGAAATCCAGTAGGAGGGTATAAAAAGAAATATAAGAAAAAGAATCCAATGTCATCAACAAAGACTAGTGATTTCTGCTTGTTAGAAAATAATAGAATCCATAGATCCTGCGTGAGAAATGCTTGTTGAAATTGAAGGGATCATGGAGCATACAAAAAAAGTTGCTCAATAATTATTAGGATATATAACTATGATACACAGATGACAGGTTTGAGCTATGGAAATATTTAGGATACATGAAGGAACAAGTGTTAGTTGAAGTCATGGGAGTGGAAAATAAATTTGTGAGGTTATTTAGAAAATAAGAGAAAGCCCAAGGTCAGAAAGGTGAAAGAAACATTAAGTGTCAGGCACTAGAACAGGGACCAGGAAAAAGTCAGGAAAAAGTCAGAAAGGAAGAAGTAAAATGAAACTTGTCCAGAAATGTCAAAAAACTTGAAATTGTCCTTAAAGATGCATTAGGATTAGGATGGAAATACTAGAAGAATAGTGACATGCTTTACCCTGGAAATAGAATGAATAAATATGCAGAGGTGAGTTACAAATCATAAAACAAGTTGTGACTTTGTTAAATTAACATTTGTTAAGTGGAGCACAGGCTGCCTGATCATGAGCCATGGTTCAACAACCATGTTGAACCATGGTTCAACCATGTTGAATATGGTTCTCTTCAGCAACAGAACACGAGAGAAACTGAAATAGAGAAGTTTACTACTCTCAGGTCCTGGGGGAAGTATGCAACCCACCTTGAGGGACCACATGAGATGATGAAGGCAGAGTGCAGGCAGAGAGAGAAACAGGACCTAGGACACAAGTCTCTAATAGAGTCCATGGGTGGAGTGGTTTGGATTTCCTGGGCTAAGACTGTATTGGTTAATTCAGACCAAAAAGAGCAGGGTTTTGATAAATTCCACAGGGGTCTTATTAAAGGGACACACAAGGGGAAGACCCTGGGAGGTGGGAGAGACTTGATCACAAGTGCTGTTGGGGAAGTCATATCAGGAACTATGTTTGCTTTTGACTCTGTGGGCTGCTATCTAGGGCATACACTTGCATGAGGGGGCTAGTGTCAGCGTAAGGTTCTTGCAGGTCACTTGGCCAAATAGAATGAATGCTGAGACAGCAATTCCATGGAATGGCTAGCTAAACTCTGAACATAAGTCATAGATAAGTTTCAGGGCTGGCTATGCAATTTGCAGGCCTCAGTCCAAAATAAAAATATGGGGACCCTTATTTTAAAATCCAAGAAAAAAACTCTTAGTGGTACTAAAAAATAAAGCTTTCTTCCTTTCTTCCATGGCTTCTCTCTGTTTCAAATTGCCATGATGCTTTTTACTTCTTATTTAAAGTCATTATAAGTAATAAAAAAATTAACTTTTAAAATGATTAGCATGCTTTTACTGTTCACCTTTATATTGTGCAATACCAGTTTTAAATGCTAATGTAAAAGCATTTCACTTACAATGTGGAATAACCAAATTACGAAATGTGTATTTTGTAGCTCATACATGCACATGTATTGTTTTCTTATCAGAACCATGGAGATGTTCTGCAAAACTAACTCACCTGTTTATATTTCATTTCTTGATTCATGTGCATAATACCAACACTTTCTACCTTCTGTATACTGATGTGTAAGAAAGAACAGAGGAAAAGGAACTATAGTTACCTTTATGTAGCTGACATACATGCTGCATGCATGTCCTCTGTGCATGTTCTTGCTTCCTTGTGCCAACAGACTTCATTTACAAAACACAATTCAAAGACTATATAGTTAAGAATTTAAAGATGGGGAAAGTAGAGCATTAAACCAAGTGTGGGACCTTCTGAGTGCAGGGCTTGGGTCACATGTTCATGAAGCTGGCCCTGATAGGGTTGAGTAGCCACGTAAAGCTGGATGATAGGAGTTTCTGAAATTTAGCGAGGTGGGTTACTTTTCACTTGCTCGGTTGTTGCTTATATGTGACCTTAGTAGATTCTGTAGCTTCAATACATTTCTTTGATTATTTCCAGCCTATTTTTTTGGCTTCAGCTGGATTCCTAAAGGATGATTTACATCCCATTTGTGAATTTTTTTTTTTCCAGTTTGGGCTACTGATTAGACACAGTATTTAAATACAATATGAATGATATATTCCTGCTTTCAGATTATTTTGAATTTACAAATGCTTTCAATTTGGCAGAAGCAAAAAGAGCAAATATTGATTCTAAGCTGAGTATGCAATCTGGATATTTAAAATAATTCATTTTACTAGGAAATAAGTAAATAGTTATATAATTATTATCCTCTCCTGCTTTCTGAACAACTCTAGAGATGAAGATTCTGTGAGGCAGGTTTTTATAATCAATTTCTTGATTGTAACAGGACTTTAAAACTTAGGTGCCTATTTTACTAAATAGAGAAAGACAACTTTTTGAAAGCTATGCACCAATTTAAGATTCATGAACTTATGCTGAATTTTGCAAGATCATATTTGTCTATTTTTTATACTTACAGTAAGACTTTTTGTGCTGAATATAGAAAACAGGTGAAAAATGAGACTGCCCATTTAAAATGGACGCATTTTACCTATTTCCCTTGTAGTTAGACTAAATTATGATCTAGAAACATTGGTTAGACTGACTGTCATATTTACAACACAAAGTAACTTCAGCGGAAGTTCTTCATGGTGATACACAATGCAGAAGACATTTTTCTTTATTTCTTCCTCTATCTCACTTCAATGTGTTTGGAAACTTGGATGTGTATGTTAGAGTGAGGATTTTATCCTGTAATTTTCTCCTAAACCATTATTGGCCTTTGAACTGTAAGATCTCTAAGAATTGGGTCTTTTTGAGAATTCAAACAATAATCATGGGAAAGAAGACACTAGGCTTTTTCAAGTTAGATATGGTCTTAATCTGATATCCATGAAGAACACAGATCCTTTTTGTAACAGAAAACACTTCCACAGATCTGTCCTTACCATACTATACTATAACATCTGTCCTTCCCATAACATACTCTGTTATGTTCAGTTTGTTAATTAATGGTGCTTAATAATGATATTCTCCTTTAATCCACATACTTTCTATAACGAAAAAAAGGTAGAATTTAGAATTAGTATTTTCAAGCAAAGTATATGTCACTTTTAGTGTTCATTAACACATTCATTTTTTTCTTTCACTCATTTCCATTTTATTCAGTGTATACTGCACAACAACTTTCAAAATTTCCTCATGGATAGGATGGGAAGTGGCAACATAGTTTATAATTTAAATAGTGAGTTGGCTATTTGGTTGAAAGAAAGTTTACTAATCACATTTTATTTTTTTCATTGTTTATTATTTTGGACTACAGAAATGAAAAGCTTTTTTAAAAAACATTAATTTTGAATATATTTAATTTTTTAAAGTATGTATTACCAGCCTCTTGATTTTCCATTTTTATTATTATAAGGTAAATTCATGAAAAGTGAGAAATAGTCAAAATGTTTATTAACATAAAATTAGTTGAATATATCTTTACATTAACAAATAATGTTAACATATGTAACATAAATGTTTAAAACATTATGAACTAGTGATTGAAAAAAGTGGTCATATATCAAATTTATAAAACCTTTTAAAATGTAAAATAAGAGCAAAAATTAGAAATAAGAAAAAATCATCTAAACATTTATGAAAAATAGGTAAAAATAAAGTTCTTAAACAGAAAAAGGCTTGCTACATTGCTCTGAACCTGTTGAAACAGAAAAAAAATAATTTTTAAGGCTATGTATTGTACTATTTTTCAGTTAAATTGTTCTTTAAAACATTTTGTTTTCCTCAAATTACTTCATTTTTTTTATACAAATGGCTTTGGGCAAGAAAATAACATGACCTTAGCTACTACAACAGCTACAACAGACTAAAGTCTGTTAATAGGCAAATGAGTTTAATTAAAATATAAGTAAGTTAAGTCAGTTTCTATTTTAGGTGCTGTTGGACATTGACTAGAACAGAAATGTAGATTACATAAGCTGTGCCTTTCAATTTATGCCCAACACTCAGAAAAAAATTCACTTGTGATCAAAATTATTATTATGGTTTTCCATTAGAGTCACTGCACCATGATATGGAATATATTTTCAAACATCTCCACTGTCCAGGTCTTGTTTTTCTATATTTTTAGTCATTTTTAACTTTGACAAAAAAACCCAACTTTTCTAAACTATTCTTTGTTGTAAATTCTATATTAAGAGTGAAATGTATTCTTAGCATTCTTGGTTGCCAATTATCCTTACTTGTGAACTGATGGATATTTTAATATCCATGATAAAGATGCACAGGTTATTCTCATTAAATGCAGACAATCAAAAATGGAAAGAAATGGCATATACATTGAAAGGTATAATTAGAAAGCACATTTCCCATTACTTTCAAACATATAAAATGATTCAGACCTCCCGCTTTAGTTAGGATGTAGAATGTTGCAAGACTTTAACTTTTATTATAAAGAGAATCTGGATAAGCTACATCATCATAGTTCATTTTTTTTTTAACTTACTAGAGCAACCATCCACAGAGCAAACCTGTACCTACCTGCCAGCTCTTTCCCATAGGCATTCACCAAGAACATTCTGAAGGTTGTGGGCAGAGAAGGAGAGATGAAAGAAACTGTTTGAGACCTGCGGGGACTTGCTTACGTGCAAAATAGTGGACTGCTAAAGACTGTGTGCATAGCAGCAAAATTTCCGTAAATCCTTTCAGTGAAAGTTTGCCCCAGACCAAGAATAGCTGGGGATAAGATAGCAAAGGATGATGATAAAAGATTCTGTGGTTAAAAAGTTGGAATAAAATTAGGTAGTAAAGAAAACTCTCCTGTGATCCAAAAAGCTGGTAAGTAGGTTAAAAAGCAAAAAAGGGAGTGCATGTGCACGAGAGAGACTGATTTCCAGAGTCTTGTTAGCACTCATATCCCAAAAACTTCTGAAAGGATAACGATGTACAGTCTCTTGGCACATCTAAAGCCAATATCAGAATAAATCCATCTAAAGATGAACAGAGGCCCAAAATAAGAAGAATACAGATGAGATGAATTATTCACCCAACACTAGAAGGCTGAAAAGAAGGAGCATGCCGTTTTCTGGAGGTAAATATTACTTACTTTGATGTCAACTCTTTACTTATTCACTTTATTCAGCATAAATTTAAAAAAATCATGAGGCATGTGAAGAAGCAATAATATCTGGCACATGGTTAGCAAAGGAAGCAATAAGAGCTGATACAGAGATAGCCTAGATATTGAAATTAGCAGGTAGGTTTAAGATAATAGTATAGGCATGCCAAAGTATTAATTCGAAAAGGAGAACACCATGCATGCACATATGAGGGAAGAATTGGTACAAAGTTAGAAAGGATGCAAATGATAATTCCAGGAAATGAAAACCATAATAAAAGAATGAAGAATTCATTTGATAGGTTTAGACAAAACCTCATGCCAAGGAATTCAATGGGAAAAGAATAACTTATTCTATTAACACAAATGGTGTTGAAACAACTGAACATACACATGTAAAAGAATGAAATTGGAACCTTATCTCACACCATATACCAAAAGATAAATAAATAAATGAATAAATAAAAATGCAAATGGATAAGAGACCTAAATGTAAGAGCTAAAGTTATATAAAACTTAGAAGGAAACATAGGAGTACATTTTTTGTGATTTGTGGTTAAATAAGACCTTTTTAGATACAACACAAAAAGAACAAGCAACAAAAGAAGAAAAAGATAAAAAAAAAAAAAAAGAAGAAAAAGATAAAATGTCCTTAATCAAAATTAAAAACTTCTGTGCTGCAAAGGATACTCCCAAGAAAATTAAAACACAAGGCTCAGAATTGAAGAAGATACTTTCAAGTCATATCTGATAAAGGAGTTGTATCCAGAGCATATAAAGAACTCTTACAACTCAATTATAAAAAGAGAACACAATTAAAAATGCTGCAAAGAAAATGCCTATACATTTTTTCAAAGAAGATATGTGAGTGCATATAAAAAGATATTTAATACCATTAGCCATTGGGGAAATAAAAATGAAAACCAAGTAAGATACAACTTCACAACCTCTAGGATGTCTATACTAAGGAAGATAATAAAGAGTGTCAAAAAGAAAAGAAAAATTAGAAACAGAGTATATTGCTGCTAGGAATTAATGGTACATCCATTTTGGAAAACTCTTTGGCAGTTCCTCAAAATGTTAAATACAGAGTTACCATATAACCCAACATTTTGACAGTCAGGTATATTCCCAAGAAAAATATGTTCACACAAAAACTTGTACATAAATGTTTATAGCAGCATTATTTATAATAGTCAAAGTGGAAACAATACAATATACATGACTGATAAATGGATACAAAATAAAGTATATTGCTACAATGGATTATTAGTCATAATAATTTAAAAGAAGGAATGAAGTACTAATACATACTACAACATGGAGGAGCCTTGAAAACATCAAGCTAAATGAAAGAAGCCAGAGACAAAAGACCACATACTTTATGAATCCATGTATATGAAATGTTCAGAATAGACAGAGGCAGAGAAAGAAAAAGATTAGTGAATGGCTAGGGTTAGGAGGTGGGGGATAAAATAGCTGCCAATGGGTAAAGGATTTTTGTGGGTTGATGAAACTTTTCTAAAATTAAATTCTGTTGATGGTTGCACAACTCAGAGAATATACTAAAAACAGAGTGAATTTTATACTTTCATCCAATTAATTGTATGATTTGTAGATTATATCTCAATACAGCTTTTAAAAAAGGAAAACAAATAAAACACTAGACCTGGCCCAGAGAGGAAAGGATTAGTAAATGTGATATTAATAGGAATTGTACCATACTGATACTTAATTTGTGTCCTAGTAGAGGGGAAAGAGAATAGACCTAGAAATATTTGAAGAGATATTTGAAAATAATTGTATTAATTTGCTAGTGCTGCTCTAACAAAGTACTACAGACTGGGCTGCTTAAAAAATATAAACTTATTTCCTCACAATTCTAGAGGCTAGAAGTCTGAAATCAAAGTGTCAGCATGGTTGGTTTCTTCCATGGCTGCTCTCCTTGGCTTTTAAATGGTCATCTTTTCCCTGTGCCTTTGAAATGCCCTTCCATCTGTGTCTCTGTCCTAATGTCTGCAAGGATACCAATCATATTGAATTAGGGCCCATTCTAATGACTGCATTTTAACGGTTATGTCTTTAAAGTCCCTGTATTCAAATACAGTCACATTCTGAGGTACTGGGAGTTAGGACTTAAATATATGAATTTTGGGAGCACACAATTTAGCCCATAACAGTAATTTTTCAAATTCATTGAAGCTATCAATTTAAGATGCCAGAATCACAGTAACACCACAGGATTTTTAAAATGTACCTAAACACAGCCAAAATGCTTAAACTAATAATAAAGAAAATAATATTAAAATCATCCAAAGGAAAAAAAAACGTGGTATACCAAGGAATCATTACAAATATTATCATTTACTTCCCATCAGAAACAAGGGAGGCCAGAAAACAGTGGTATAATATCCTGAAGATGCTGAAAGAACAATAAATGTTCTGCCGATGCAAGAGCATAGCCAGCAGTAAGAACATGTTCGTGATAATGGATATCAAGTCACTCCTTACATGAATCTGACATTTAATCTATTATACCATTGATTTAAATTATACACCTTTACTCTCAGTTAAGTATATATTATTAACAGAGGCACTTTCGGGACTACAAGGCTGTATGTAGTGTTACAGCATTTCTAAAACTTAAGTAAGACTCTACATATAAAGTGGATGTGGGGAGAAGTTCAGATTTACTGAGATCCATCACAGCGCGGTTCTGCGTCAATACAGTCCAAGCACATAGATGTTGAATAGTAAACATTTGTAGACCAGAAGTTTCCAAGAGGGGGAGTAGTAGGAGGGAAATAGAGTTGAAGCAAGACAGGCTGAGAAACAGAGAAAATTAGATTCCAACCTTATTGTAATTAAATAAATCTCTCTGTGTATGGAACTCCATTTTGGGGATATGCCCACAAGCCTGCAGGACATATATCTCAATGTTCCTCAAGCAATCCAGTCTTTGAGTTTTGGAAAACAGATAATTTGGTTTTCCCTGTAAATTAATGGGACAATCATAAAATCATAGAATCTCAAAGGACCTTAAAAATGAGCTTAGGCACCTAGTTTTACAGAGAAGAAGCCAAGGTAATGGAATAGTTTTTTTTTAAGTAAAATTTATACATATATATATATATACACAAAGCAAGTATATTTCTAAAACTGAATTCATAAACTTATTAGTCACAATGAGATTTAAATTTTCAAAAAAAGTAGAATTCTCGTTTTCAGCAATATAAGAGGAAATAGCCCTGACAAACAATTCTGTACAATCTTCTTTAACTTTATAACATGATGTTATAATCATTCATATATGTAGATGGAGACAGTATCAATACATAAAACACTCCAATATGGTTTAGAGCTCTTTACAGTCATTGTGTAGACATGAAAATCCACATCAGTGGAAAAACCTAGCCTTCAATTTAATGCAAAATAACATACAAAGTTTCATAAAATTCATCTCCATACAGTACTTACTATACAAGCCACAGTGAGATTTTAGGTTTAGTTGGCAATACCTACTATTTTATTTTATTTCTGGTTTTGATCAGATCATAGAATTGCCAGAGTCTAATCAAATGGCGACCTCTATAACTATGAAATGCTCATTAATTTTGCGTGAACATAAAAATGGTTCAGAGCTTTAATGTTGTCTTTGATCTAAGCAATTTTCTTAATGTTCTAATAAAAACCTATAAAAAAGAAAGAGCTTGGAAATGGTGTGCTAAATGGAATATACATCATATAAATTATTGCATTATAAAATATTAAACTATATGAAACAGTTATGTGTATGTTTATTTTGTATCATATAAGGCAAAATAAGCAAAAAATGTATTCTAACTTTTATAAAAATATTTTTAGACATAAGAGAATATAGCAACCATTCTAGATTAACAAATGGCATTTATATAAAGGGAAGAGAAATCATATTGGAAAAATTGGTTTAAGTAAAGTCAATACAAAATATATAAAAATACATTATGAATCTGGTGTTAAAAGCTTTTTAAATGACCAATGATTAAATTATCCCTTCACTAGATTAGGAAAAAAAATTACTATTACTGATTTTAAAAGCAACTTCTAAATAAACTATGATGTATATAAATTAATTACTGCTTACAGATAAGCTGAGCTTCCATAAAACATTTTACAGCTGAAATGATTGGTCAAGTATTTTTTTACTCTATGTACTAGGAAACCATCAAATTAGGAGAAGTAAAATAGGTCTATCAAATCATTTCTTTCATATATAAATATGTATGTAATATGACTTGGCTTTGCAATTTAAAAGTAAGTTAAATCTGGATGTCTAACGCATTTGCTTGGAGTTAAAAGTTGTAAATGGTTTAGGGTAGGAGAGTTTGAATTCCTTTGAAATGTATTCCATCACATACAGAAGGAGAGATTTTCAATATAAGCATCAAGCTTTCAAAATTAGATAGATTTTACTTTTTTTAAGTTTATTGTTATTTTTATTGATGTATAGTATTATAGAAGTTTCAGGTGTGCAACACAGTGATTCACAATTTTTAAAGGTTATATTCCATTAATGGATTTTAAATTGGAACAATGACATAAACAAAAAAGTATGTAAATATAGTAATTTATACGTTTAAGAGAGTGGATTTATCATTTTTATTACTCCGCCTCATTAACTAGGAAAATAGAATGAAGAGCATTATATATGAAGCAGAAAGACCCTAACTGAAAACTTCATGCCAGCCACTATCTCATGTGTTAGGTGTAACTTCGAGACAATAGAAAACAGTAATGGCAATGTTGGTTCTCATTTGCGATAGGAAGGCATAATGGATGAGGAATGATACTTAAGGTGACACTGAGAGGAGGAGCAAAAGCAAGGAATAGAAGTGCATTTTGTGTGACGATAATGCTGGACCCTGAAATGGAATGGGAGGGAATTGTTTGGATGTAATACTGTTATCATACTGTTATCAAGGAGAGAAGGGGGCATTGTACTCACAATTCAGGGGAATGACAGGAAGAGAAGGAGCATTTTAAGATTAGTTTTCTGCTTGTATAAATATTTTAGGGTGTAGGACAAGATAGAAATCAGAGAATAATCAGTGTTTTTCTTTTTCCAATCCAAACATAAAGAAATAAAGCTAAAGACTATGATCTTGGTGGAGGAATGGACTGGGGGAAGGAGAAGCTTTAATGAATAAATCTAGTTGGGAAAACTTTCAAGGGAAGAAATGACTAATTTAGTAACAGATTAGGTGATGAAAAGGGAAACTTAAATGATCTTATATCCCTAGTTGAGGAGATGGGACATCTGACTAAAATGGCAGAGACTGGCTTTCTGTTCAAAGCTCTTTTCTTTTTTGATCTCTTTCCAGATGTCGATACAGTACACTTTGAAGCTTTTTGCTAAACTGTATGATGTGACATTTTCAGAAAGACTTACTTTTCCTTTCAAATTCTTTTAGTAGGGAGAATTCTAAATGGCATTATTCTAGAGGAGTTATATGCATTCTACCATTTCAAAACATAATTTCAATTTAAAGATCAGCCCATAGCAACACTTTGAAAACATTCGAAAGAGTGCTTCTTCATAGAATCAACTAAAATGAAATGCCTAACAGTTTAGCAAACAACTCTAAGCTGCATATTTGATTCTCTCTCTGGGAAAAGATATGTAGAAATTTTGCTTAGTTTTCTAATTTTTAATACTACATAAACATGTATATATATGAAATATTGCATATCATGGATACAGATAATATGCCTTATCTTATTTTTATATTTCCTTCCTTCTGATTGCTTTGTGTTTATTCTCTTTCTTTTAAAGGTAGAAATGTAAGTACTGATTTGAGATTTAACCTCTTTTAAGATCTAAGCATTCTGTGCTATAAATTTCTCTTTCGTGACTACTTAAGCCATATGCCACAAATGTGATGTTTTCATTTGCATTCAGTTCTGTGGATTTTTATTTTTTTTATAAATTTATTTCTTTATTTATTTTTGACTGCATTGGGTCTTTGTTGCTGCGCACGGGC
Source organism: Tursiops truncatus (assembly GCF_011762595.2). Classification (NCBI taxonomy): domain Eukaryota; kingdom Metazoa; phylum Chordata; class Mammalia; order Artiodactyla; family Delphinidae; genus Tursiops; species Tursiops truncatus. The sequence continues at coordinate 37,847,487 of NC_047039.1, forward strand.
TTTCTCTAGTTGCAGTGAGCGGGGGCTACTCTTCATTGTGGTGAGTAAGCTTCTCATTGTGGTGGCTTCTCTTGTTGTGGCGCACAGGCTCTAGGTGCATGGGCTTCATTAGTTGTGGCACGTGGGCTCAGTAGTTGTGGCTCACAGGCTCCAGAGCATAGGCTCAGTAGTTGTGGCGCAGGGGCTTAGTTGCTCCACGGCATGTGGGATCTTCCCGGACCACGGCTTGGACCCATGTCCCCTGCACTGGCAGGTGGATTCTTAACCACTGTGCCACCAGGGAAGTCCTGGATTTTTAAAGTTACCTTTGAAAAAATTTTTTGACCCATGGATTGTTTAGAGGTGTGTTGTTTAACTTGTAAGTTTTTGAAAAATTTCCTGTTGTTTCTCTGATTGATTTAACTTTGGTTGAATAACATGACTTATATGATTTCAATTTTTAAATGTATTTCAAGGTTTATGAACCAGAATATGATCTGTTTTCATGAGTGTCTCATGGATGCTTGAAATATATATATATATATATGTGTGTGTGTGTGTGTATGTGTGTGTGTGTATATATATATATATATATATATATATATATATATATAGTTATTAGCCAGAATATTCCAAAAATGACATTTAGATTCTATTGGTTGATAGTGTGGTTCAGTTCTTCAATATAATAGCTAATTTTTTTATGTGCCTAATAGTTCTATCATTTCTTGTTAGTGGGGTGTTGACTATATTCTTCTAATCTCTGTCTTTTCGTTGGTGTATTTAAAACATTTACATTTAAAGTGTTTATTGATAGGTTTAAGTCTGACATTTTATTATCCATTTTGCTTGTTTCCTTATTTCTCATTCTTTTGTTTTCCTTTTCTTGGTTTCATAGTGGTGGCTCTAGGGATACAACATACATACCTAATATTACAGCATACTCTTCTTGACATTTTTCAACTTTTAGTAAATGCTGAAGTCTTATTTCAACAAAATTTATTTGTCCTTCCCATTTCTTAAATATAGTTGTCTCAATATATACTTTGAATACATTGACTATCACAATATATATCATTATAATTTGCTTCAATCATCAAGTATGATTTAAGAAACTCATGAAGAGAATCGTCTATTATATTCACCCTTACAGTCACCTATACTTTTGCTCTTTCTTCTTTTCTGTCATTCCAAGCCTTAATCTCTGATGATTACCTTTCTGACTGGACAGGTTCCTTTAGCCATTCTTTAAAGGTAGGTCTATTGGTGGCAAATTATCTTAGCTTTTGTTCTTCTGAGATTGTATTTATTTCTCTTTTATCCCTGATGGATATTTTTGCTAAATACTTAGTTTTTGGCTGGTTGTTCTTTTTGTTCAGCTGTTGAAATTGTTGTCCAACCTCCTACTGGCCTCCATGGTTTCAGATGAGAAATCTCTGTTATACAAATTTGTGTTCCTATAGGGTAATATGTTATTCCTTTCTGGTTGTTTCTAACATTTTTTCTTTGTCTTTAGCCAGAAGTTTAATTATCATGTGTATTGGCATGAATTTCTTTAGATTTATCATATATGGGATTCTCTCAGCTTTGTGAACCTGTGACTTTATGTCTTCATCAAATTTGGGAAGTTTTCAGACATTATTTCTTCAAATATTTTTTTTCAATCTCACATTCTCTCTCCTTTCCTTCTGGGACCCCATGTGTAAGTGTTATTTCTTATGTTTTGCAAGACCCTGAGGCTCTTCATTTTCTTTTCAGTCTATTTTCTTTCTCTTGTTTAAATTAAGTAAGTGATATTGATCTGTCATAAGGTTCATTGATTTATCTGGCATCTCCACTCTACAGTTGAACCCATCTAATAATATTTTTATTTTGGTGGTTGTATTATTCAGTTTTCTTTGATTCTACAATATACATTTGACTCCTTATTAAAAAAATACTTCTATTTCTTTGTTAAGAGTTTCTATTTTTTGTTGTTGTTTGTTTCAGAAGAACATGTAATTGATTGCTGAAGCATTCTTGTGATACTCTCTCTAAAGTCCTAGTCAAATAATTCCAATATCAGGTTCATCTCAGTGCTGGCATTAGTTGATTGTATTTTCTTATTCATGTTATAATTTTCCTGGTTCTTGGTATTACATATGATTTTCATGTGTTCTAGACATTTTGTCTATTATGTTAAGAGATTCTTGGTTCTACTTAAATATTTTATTTTAGTAGGCAATTGCCCAGCCCATGTCGGTTTTGACCTTTCATCACCTGGTTTCACTTGAGCTCAGGTAAGATTTCTGCTGGTGCCACCTGTGAGAAAGAAGACACTTTCCTGATCACAGTGTCCTTAGATGGGGTGGGGCATGGGGACAGCAATAGATGCCAGAACTGCATGATAGAGAGTGTTTCCCCTGACCTTTTCCCTGGCCACCCAATACCAAAGGTCTTCCCATTCTATTTTTACTAGTAGCACTGGGGGAGGAAGCACTTACCTGGACAGATTTCTGCCACTGGATAGGGGGCCAGAAGATAGTGGGACTGTTGTCATCTCTAGTGCTATACGAAGAACTTTCTGCCTGTGGATGTGAGGCATGGGTTGGTTAGCTAGCCCACTTCCACTGTTGCTGCTTTTGCAAGCACAACCTGGGGCATAGGTCAGACCTTGATCTTCAGGCAGATTCAGGACACTGCTGACTAGGTATAGGTCTGCCCATTAGGCACGCCTCAGTTTCTCTTTCCCATTCGTTAGACCAGAGAGAAAAGGCTTTTCCCCTTCTTCCTTCCTTCCTTCCTTCTTCCCTTCCTCTTTCTCCCTCCCTTTCTTCCTTCTTTCCTTTCTTTCTTCTCTCTGTCTCTTTCTTTTCCTCCCTCTCTTTCCCCTTTTTTTCTTCCTGGCCTATATTCTACTGAACCTTTATAGTTGCAGGTCTGTCTGACACTCAGTTTGAGTTCTGTATGAGATAAAAAACAAACAAGCAAACAAACAAACAGAAAAACACAGAACTTATCACAGTGTTGTTCTTCAAGTCCTAACGTTCCTAGCCAGTCCAACATCTTTTTTCCACCTTTCAGATCATTTCCACCTTTCCACTTTCTATAATTGCTGAATTATTCCCAGAGTATTTACTCATATGAGTGGAAGAACAGGGGAAAGTGAGTCTATGCCATCTTGTCCCAGAACTGAAAGTGCACCGTATCTTTTTATTAAAGAAATCACTTTGTAACAAGAGTATAGTTGCAAGCACTCATTCTGCATCCACCCAAAATAAATGTTATCATTGTATTACAATTGATTCAGTTATTAATTATTAAAAAAATAAAATGTTGGGGATAAATGTTAAGTCCTTTATATTACCTTTATCTTCACAGTCCTCTCTTTTCCTCCCTGGAGGCAGTCACTGTGATGAATTACGTATAGAGCGAGTGATTTCATACTTCTGTTACAAAACTCTGCATTCACATGCATTCTCATTGTTTGAAGTTTTAAGAAGATAAATCAATGGTATCCTACTACATATAATATCAGCCTTACATCTGCTCTCTCACTCTTCTAAAATACTACACATGGAATCACAAGAACCATTTAGGAAATCTGTATCTTCTCAAATAATATTAGAGCCTAATCCCTCACACTATTTCATCTTACTCTGATCTTTCCTCTGAGTACAAAATGTTAGGCCTGGAGATTTCACCAAGAAAATGCATTCAACATGAATTACCCCCACCTTGATTCTCTTTGACTCTTTCACCTTTCCACAGTTTTCTTTTATAGACTCTAATGGAGTGAGTTGCTAATAGCTGGTTGTAATAGATTTGGTTAATTGTAGTGAAAAAAGAGAGAGAGAGAAAAATCCTGCCTTAATATTTGGAATCTATCTATTTAATGCAAACTGCTCATATTTGGGGGTGACTTTTGGGGTTCCAGTTTATAGCTTTAAAGATTTAAATTTTAAAAAATCTGTCTGTAGGCACTTGTCTGGTTAATATGGTGGTGAGAAGCACAAAGTTCAAATTTTGAAACTCTAAGGTTCTAATGCAGACTTTTAACTTTAAAACGACTTGCATTAAAATTAGAGCCATCATGTCTTAGAATTCCACTGGGAGATCTTGTCTCATTTTGAATGTCGTGATGACTAAAACTCCTCACCTACCTCACCATCCCCATCCTCCACAAAGGCTTTGTAATGAAATTTCCTGTGAATTCTTCAGCTATTCTGACTTGTAATGGGGGAGATATATTTAGTCGTCACCTTACAATTCGAGTGAAACAGCAAACTAATTCCAGCTGAAGAATACATCTTTTGTTCTTTCAGCAAAATGTCCTCTTGGCAGCTGTCTGTTGGCACTAAAAAGGGCAGCAGGTTTAGGGCTATGATTGCCAAGAAAAGGAGTTCCCTAGCAAGCTGTAGTCTCTGTCTCTATACAGAAATCAATGCCTTTTTCCTAGGGTTAATCCTTTTATCAGATTCTACATATGTAGAAGTTAACTGTTTTTTTTAGCCAGAGTACTCTTATTATTTGAGGTTATTTCTGGTATAAACTCTGAAAAGCTGTTCTTTTGGAAGGGGAGATGTTTTAAATGAGCTGTTCTGATTTCCTTTCAGTAGGCTTTGTCTTACATTTTGAAGCTTTGTGTTAATGCTTTTATTAGGTAACTTTAAAATGTGTCAGAAAATTGTCCCCGCTCTACCACTGGAAAGGGGTATGCATGCAGCACATTTATGTACAATTTACAGCACTGTGCATGTCTAAGTCTGGCAAGCACATCAAAGAAAATACCAATGTTAGTATGACATTTTGACTTTGTGAGCTAGAAGGTCACTTGGGTAATTAGTGCTAGATAAACCCTGAGGACATGCTGTGCTAGTGTGATCATTTCAGCAATGCCCACTGTGACTAACAAGCACCAAAGTGGAAGACACTTATTTATAAATTATGAAAATCTTCTTAGCTATTTTTTAAATACCTTCACCTGCCTTAATTTTCAGCACTCTTTGAGAGAAGGGGCTTTGCCTAATTTGATAAATAATGCTAAAAATTTACAAAGAAGATTATGTACATTGAGATATAATTTAAAGGTAACTACAAATATTATTAATGGTGTGGTTGGCACTTGCGCCCTCCAAAATAGAGGCTTTAATAATGGTTTTTAGTTTAAAATATTTTTTTCTCGGAAATTCTGGGTTTTGTTTGGTTTTTGGTTTTGGTTTTGGCTTTTAATTCCTTCGACTTCGTGAAGAGTCTGAGTAGAATTGGGGGACTACATTATTCGAGGTACCGGCAAACATTAACCACTCTCTTAAACTAATTGAGCTTAACTACTCACCTTACTCTTCCTTCATATTAATTTATGCCCTAGATCTACTTATAAGGATTTCTAGATTACTTTTTTAGGTGCATAACAATGAGATAACATAAAATAATTGGAATGGAAAATGAATATTAGTGAAAAGAACACACGTATGTTGATATAGGATATTTACTTTAGAGAGATTCAGTCAACTCTGTGATTCTTGAAATGAAGGGAATACATATATGTTCAATGTTATTTTCCACACATAGGCCACATATAGAATGTATCATTTTAAAGACCATGTTATAATCTAACATGTTATAATCAATTATTTTGAGTGATATCAGCAAAACAGCAGAGGAAGGAACACTACACTACCTTTCTCTACAAAATCAATGTATAAATTGCCAAACGTTGCTATAATGAAACTTTTCTGATATATGGAGTCTATTCAGAAACTTACAACAAAGAGAATGCTTAATGAAGAACATAACAACACAGTTTTAGTAAGAAGGCCCTACAGTGTTTTACTTTACTTAGTTACCATCATTCACTTTGCTGCTTGGCAGTGGCCTTGAAGATGGCAGCCTACTCTCTTGGTACAGATTGCTGCTACCAAAGGGAACAATGTGGATATGGACCTTGAACATACAAGGTTCACTCAGTGTAATATATCACATTAATTGAATGGACAAAAAAAATATGTGATCATCTCGGATGCAGAAAATGCATTTGACAGAATTCACCACCTTTTGATCATAGAAATATCCACTGTATAAAATAGGAAATTAAGGTAACATTTGCAACATGATAAAGGGTATTTATGACAGACGCATAGACAATATCATATTTAATGGTGAAAGACTGAAAGCTCTACCCCAAAGATCAGGAATAAGACAATGATGCCTGCTTTTACCCATTCTGTTCAACACTGTACTAGAAGGGCAATGAGGCAGAGGAATGAGGCAAGAAAAATAATTAAAAGACCTTAAAATTGGAAAAGATGAGGTAAAACTCTCTCAGTTTGCAGAACATACACACGCACACACACTATAGGTCTATTAAATGAATGCTGAAAGGTTGCAGGATACAAGATCAACATATAAGCTAAGTTGTATTTCTATACACTAGCAATAGACAAACTGAAAAGGAAATTTAAAAATAATTTCACTTACAATAAAATCAAAAAATAAAATAATTAATAATTAATTCAAATAAAGAGGTTTGGAAATTATACACTGAAAACTATAAAACATTTTAGAAAGAAATTAAAGAGGATCTAAATAAAAGATATTCCGTGTTTGTGGTTGGGAAAATAATATTGTTAAGGTGGCAGTACTCCCAAGGGGTTCATAGATTCATTGTAATCCTGATCTAAATCCTAATGGTGTGTTTTACAGAAATGGACCAGTTGATGCTAAAATTCATATGAAAATGCAAGGGACCCCAGATAGCTAAAACAACCTTGAACAACAAACAAAATTGGAGGACTCAAACTTCTTGATTTCAAAAATTACTGCAAACATACAGAAAACAAAATAGTATATTGCTGGCATAAGAATAGACGTATAGATAAAGGAATGTAACTGACAGTCCAGAAATAAACCTATACATCTATGGCCAACTCACTTTTGACAAAAATGCCCAAACCATTTGACTGGGAAAAAATATTCTCTTCAACAAGTGGTGCTGGGGCAACTGGATATCCACATGTACAAGAATGAAGTTGGACTTCTGTCTCACGCCAAATATAAAAATTAATTCAAAATTGATCAAAGACCTAAGCATAAAAGCTAAAATTCTCAAATGCGAAAAAACAGTAAATCATCATAACCTTGAATTTGGCAATGGATTATTGGATTTGACACCAAAAGTTCAGGCAACAAAAGAAATATTTTTCATCAAATTTTAAAAGTTTTCTATACCAAAGGGCATTATCAAAAAAGCAAAAGATGTAACCTACAAAATGAGAGAAAATATTTTCAAAACATATATATGAGTCTGAAATATATAAATAACGCTTACAACTCAAAAACAACAACAAAACTAAGCAATTTTTGAAAATCGGGCAAGGGACTTAAATAGATGTTTCTACAGATAATATATACAATAATATATATGTGTGTATATATATATACACACACACACACACACACACACACACACAAATGACCAACAGGCCCATGAAAACATGCTCAGTGTGATTAGTCATTAATGAATTTCAAATCAATACCATAATGAAGTAACAATTCATACACACTAGGATGGCTATAATCAAAAATAGGGAAAATAACAGGTGTGGATGAGTATGTGAAAGTTAGACCCCTTATATATTGTCGGGGGACGGTATGTAAAATGGTGCAGCCACTGTAGAAAACTGGCACCTCCTCAAAAAGCTAAACATAGAATTATCATATTATCCTGCAATTGCACTCCTAGCTATATACCCCAAAGAATTTAAAACATGTTCAAACAAAACCTTGAACATAAATATTCACAGAAGCACTATTCACAGTCGCCCAAATAAGAACAACCTAAATACCCATCAACTGATGAAATGATAAACAAAATTACTATATCCATTAGGTGGAATATTATTCAGCAGTAAAAAGGAATGGGATACTAATACATGTTAGAACATGTAAGGACCTTGAAAACCTTACGTTAAATGAAAGAAGCCAGGCACCAAAGACCACTTACTATATGATTCAAATTCAGTGTGTAAGTTCAGAATAGGCAAATATATAGAGGCAGAAATTAGAGAACTGTTTGCCAGGGGATAGAAGGAGAGGAGAACAGGGAGTAACTTCTTAATGGGTATGGGTTTCTTTTTAGGGTGATGAAGTATTCTAGAGCTAGATAGTGGTGATGGTTGCACAACATCGTGATGTACTAAAAACTACTGAATTGTACAACTGTAAAACAGTTAAAATGGTGAATTTTATGTTAATCGAATTTTACCTCAGTTAAAAGGGTGTGTATGTGTATAATGATTTATGCTAAATGTCTCGTGATTTTTGTATCTTCCATTATATTTACTTTGGATCACTTAGAGAAACCTATACCCAAAATGTGTTAATCCCATCTTTAGCCATGGTGGGGGTGGTGAAGAAACAAAAATAGCTCTGTTCCATCGGAGTAAAGCATAGTAATTAAGAGCATTGAACTTGCGTCCACACTACTTCAACCTTCAACACACTGTGTTGGAATGCTGCTCCTGCCGTGTGCTAGTTGCTCAACTTTAGGCCAGATAGGAATCTCTTATTGCCGTAGGCACTTGAACTATTTGGTGAGTCTGTATTTTATAAGATTATGGTAGAGTATTAAATTCATTGATACAAACAAAATCTTAGAATTGTTCTTGGCCTATAGTAAGTTTATAGAATTAACTCTTGGTTTTAGTGTCCTAAGACAGCCCATCATGATTTAACTATCAATATTATTGCACTAGAAACAGATGAAATTTGTATCAATACCTAATGATTTGTTCTAAACTCCCCCCTGGTTTACAAACTGAATTTTCCACAGTGCTGCTTTAATGAATGCTCCTTTAATTCTGTTAGTAACTACTGTACTTTTTATTTTTGCTTTCACACTAAAATCATCAAAGCATGCAAATATATCTATGTTCAAGCTATCATGGCCCAAGATACTGAAGCACATTTGTGTCTCCTTATCCCTTTTCCTCTTAAATCACACTGTGCACACATCCCCCTACATGCATGTACAAAATTGCATGCACACACTCAAACAGGCAGAGCTTTCCCTCCTCGAGGGTACTTGCTGGGGCAGGGCATTGGTAGCATTTTCTTCGTTCTTGTTCTCAGCCCAGACCATGAGATTTCTCTCGTTAATTGTCTTACTTACTCTGTAAATCTATCTGTAAAAATCTGGGAGATGTGCTATTTTCCCTTTCTCTATTCATAGCTTTAAAATATAAGTTAAAGACATACGATCCTGAAAAAGGAGACCATTAGAAAGACAGATTCACTGGAAGGCATGAAGCCTGGTGTCATGTTCTCTTGCTCAATGTGACAGGACTAGTATTAGGAGCCATTCATCGATATCCCTAATTCTACTTTAGTTGGGATTCTGTTTTATCCATTCTGCTAGACTTTCTAAGCAAGCCAAACTGTTATTGTCATTCATTGGTTCTCCTGGTTATCTAATTCTATTTTTTCCCCTCTGTGATCTTTACCTTTATAGAAAAATTAGAGTATACATGCTTACAGAATTTTAGACTGTCTGAGATTACATATGCATATTGACCAGCATTATACCATTATCCAGGCTGTTTCATCTACTATAATGAAATCCCTATTTCTGTTACAGAGTCCAAGCTTGTACTACTTGACACATGACCGGCCAATAAATCGAGAGATGAGTTTTGGGGCAAGGAATAGTGACTTTATTCTCAGTAGACTGAGAAGATGGTGGACTGGTGTCCCAAAAAACCATCTTCCCTGAGTAGAATTCAGGCTGCTTTTATACCAAAAGAGGAGGGGTTAAAGTCCTGGTTCCAGCCAAACTCTGGAGGGGATGTCTTAATCTCTTCGTTCATGCAGCCATTCACAGGTGGCCTGGTCAGGATGTTTCCTGTGAGCTAAACAAAGGTATTTTAGCTTAATGCTCATTACCTGGGAGGCAGGATTCCCAGAGATGGGCCATTATGTATAATTTAAGCTTATAGGCGACATCCTTTCAGTGATTAACTTGTAATAAAATAGTTTCCTCCCTATTACAGTTCCAGCTTTATCTACCAATAATTTACCTGAATTAAGAGCACATCACAAATGATAATCTTTTTCCATAGCAACTTTTCCCAAATCGTCCCTTTCAAAATATTCTCTGTAACTTTTATATTATGAAAATATATGAGAGTCTGGAATGCCTCACCAGCCACCATCTATCATAGGTATTTGCATGTCTTTATCTCAACATGCTTATGGTAGTCAGGTAATATTTGCCAGGTGGTCTGCCTGGAAATACAAACATTTCTGATGGATATTTAACTATGTTGTTTACCCAAATTAATTGATATTTATTTGAATTTCAGGCAAAAAGGAAAAATTTTAATAGTACAGAATATAAAGAATCTCATATATGTTAAGATTATTCCTGGTATTTATGACTTTAATAGAGAATGGATGATTTATTTACTATATACCATAAATATATACCAGTGAAATAAGAAAAATAAGTACACTGAACATGTCATCAACATTTTCTTTTATTAACAAAGTGACAAAGGATTGACCATGTGCTTTATATGTTTTATATACTTCAGTATTTAGCACAACTTTAATTATTCTCTTAGGCAACTCTCTTGCCAATTCACAGTCATTCTGAGCCAGTTCTGAAAATTAGAGGATCTTATTCTTCATACTTAGGAACAGAAAAGAAATTGACCTCTTACTCTTGTGGCAAAATTTCTTTATTCCTCTATTTTTACTTTCATGTTTCTAATTTTATGAAATATAATTTAATTAGAGAAGTAATATATGAATGCACTTTTTACATATGAATATATAATGTAGATATAGCTGTATATGTATATATGTATATCTGCATTTGTGGATATAAATATATATATGTGCATGTATGCATATGTGTGTATACAGACTCATGTTAGAGCTAATCCACCAGTTCTTCTTGTCACTGTATTTTATCCATGGCATAGAACATTTAAAAATGTTTTTCAGTAAGGAAATTACCACAGCAAGGATCCATGGTACTAATGAATATGAAAGCATTTAAGGCAAAGAGTGTATTCTCAAATTAGCATATATATGTTGCATGCTACAATTTGTGAGCTCTGTATCAATTGCACATTTCTTTTTGAAAAGTTGCATTTAAGAATGATGAAATTGGTTTCCAGGTGCTATCAACATGAGTTTGTTTCTGTTGACAATAAATCAATAACTCTTTCTGACATGACTCTTACAGTAGTAAGAATCCTTGCAGTAATCCACTTTCTCAGTGACAGACAGATAGCTATGCCTTGAATTTTTGAAAGTGCTACTCAGTCTAAATATTGTTCTGGTGAGCATTATTTCCTTGGCTCAAGGGTGAATGGCCACTTAATGTGATGAAGAAAAGCAGTTGTCATTTTGGAAGGAGCAAAAGGGAGGAATAAGGGCATGAGAAATGCACACCAACGTAGAGCTGGAAAAGAAACTGATGGATTTAATTGTAATCAATGGAGAAAACTCAGATGACAGCTCAGAATAGGAATAATTTTATTAGCAGACGAGAATTAGGGACTAAGAAAGGACATCACATATATGGTCTCTTTGGGTCTCCTAACCCTTTTGAGTTGGTTTATATTTTGAAAACCTACTCTACAAAGTAGGTATTATTACCTCAGATTATAGATGAAGAAATTGAGATAAGTTAATTAAGATTTCACACCCTAACAAAATGAGAGAATGAGAAATAAAATTTGAGGTCTGTCTGACAACAAAACCTTTGGCTTTCTAATATAGTGTCAACTTCCATAGTTAAGTTACTAATATAGTATAACTAATGATTTATTGTTCACAATTAATGTGTAATCCATATGAAAACTTTCTGTAAGGTATGACACATTGTTTTACATATTTGAATTTTGAGTTATTAATGCTTTAGCAGAAATAATTTGATATTCATTTTTGTAGGGCAAGGAGGCTTTATTGAATTGTTTTTTACTCTCAAATTTCACAGAAAAAAATAGATTCTTGTTAACTCCACTTTGTGTCAGGGTCTGCTCTGCACAATGTGAAGATTCTCTGACAAATTATATTTTCTTGACTGTGCTTCGTTCCTTTTCTCTCTTAGCTTCTCATGTTTCAACTCTAATACATCTACAGTATATTTCTGGAAATTTTGTATAGCTAGAGAATACAGTCTCTTATGGAAATACCTGAGAGGTATGGCGAGTTTATCTGGGGACTAGGAGTCATAGAGGTGATTTTAGTTTATTCATGTCTCTAGAGCTTAGTTTTCCAGTAAGTATCCTCAATAGGTTTGACTGCTTTTACCTTTCAACCTTTTGTCCTAGTTTAAAGGTTATAGAAGAATTCAGTAGTGGCAAAGCCCAGGCTGATTTGGAAAATCTGTTTTATTGACTTTGATCACACAGATAGCATGGCTGTTTGTAAGGAGTCAACCCAAGGACAGCTCATAGTATTAGTAATGAACTTTTGCAAAAATTTGTGGCATCTAAGCACTGCCCACGTTAAAATCCCCTCTATCTTAGTATCTTTTATCAAACAGCAACCTAGATTCTACAATGCTCAGATCTAGTAATTAAAATGGCTCTTGCATGATGTCACACATGCTCAATTATTTTGGCATAAGGATGAATTTCCTAGGGTGCTGGAGTCCTTCCTAGTGTATCTACACTAGTCATTCCTAGTGTATATGTCATCATTATGCTACTTTATAATTGGGTATAGTTTTCTGAACCCTGTTGTTAATGTTGTTCTTCTGCTGGCTTTCTGAACAATCCAAATGCCTTCTGATTTATAAGTTAACATCTCTCCCATACAACGTCTTTTTTTTTGTTGTTTATCATCTTGCGTAATAGTAAATTCTGACCATTAATGCCAAGTATAAGCCCACAGGATGCTTGGCAAAAATCACTCTTGCTCTAATGTTCTACAATTAAGCAGTGTCAGCCCTTCCCTGAATATGAGTGGGACACATGAACTGCACTCACTGTGGGCCTCCAAAGAGATAGTAGTGACAGGAATGTACCTAAAAGGGAGCTTTAACAAGGCATATATGCAAATGAAGTCTATGGAAACAGACATTCAAGGTATATGTCTTTATGACACTGCTTCTCAAACTTCAGTGTATATACAAATAACCCTGGCTCTTGGTAAAATGCAAGCTCTGGTTTGGTAGATCTGGGGTGGGGCTCAAAAATTGTGCATTTCTAACAAATCTCCAGATGATATTGATGCTGTTTGTCCAAGGACCACAATATGCTGAAATGTTCCTCACGTGAGAATGAAGAAATCACACTAAATTTTCCTTATTACTTCTTCAGTTATATTAGAGTGAAACTTACTTTTATTACATTATGTGTTCATCATCCTAAATTTTAGTACTTTATGTTTTTTGCCTATTTAACTTTGTCTCCTTGATTATTTTCAAATCATGCAGAGTTTATGCAAATTTCTGTAGGCTTCCCATGGACTTGAAAATACTTGAGGACAGTGACCTTGTCTTTAATCTTAGGCTTCTCATATCTTGTTACAATGCCTAAGAGTTGCTCAAGAAATTTTGGTTAATAGCTGAATAAAGGAACAAGTGAATGATACGTGATAATATAGTCTCCTTGTTCTGTTAGCATGTAGTAATGGTACTTAAAATTAGTACATTTTTTCATTTCCTTTGTGAAGAATAGTATCAGAAAGTGGGTCCATTCATTACAGAACAAGAAGACAGTATCATGTAACAGGAAAGCAGTGTAGCAGTTAATTGAGAGCACAGATTCTGGAGTCTGATTATCTTGGTTTCAATCCTGGATCCTATAATTACTGACAACGTGACCTTTTATAAGTAGTATAGTCTGTTAATGTCCAAAATTCTTCATGTATAATGTGAGAATTAAAAAGAAATCCACTCATAGGTTAGAGTGAAATTACATAATTCATGTAAAATACTTGAGAGTGCCTGGCCAATAGTACACAGTACATAACAGCTATTTTTTATAACTGGAATATTAATGCTTACTCTTTTCAGAAGTTTTAATTATGTTCAAAGAGAAGATAACAAAGTTCACAGAGGTTATTAAGTAATTTAAAAACTAATTGATAATCCTTCAGCAATCCTGTAGATTCACTATTTCTGTTTATAAAACGAAGGACTATTTTTAAAAGCTTTTCCATTGGCAAAATTATGCTAGCACTTTATTACTTAAAACACTATAATATAAGGGTCAAGCCACAAAATAGGTGTCAAGATTTAGCACAAGTTAAAGACAGATACTTTTAAAAAGTGTTGCAAGTTTCAGTTATATATCTTAAACTTTTACATACGCATGCACATTTGATTTATTCAATTAAGACACCTAGGTGCATTTGAACTTACATTGGACTACGGATATATTCCTTCCTTTGTAAACTAATTGGCTAGGATCACTATGATATATTTTTAACACAGTTACCCGGTACTGTAGTGTAGAATTTCTCTTTCTTGCTGAGCCATTATTATAATGCCACATTAAATAATTTATCTGGTTGAGCCCTTGTCTTATTTTTCAGTTTAATTTTAGTGAAAATGTTCATATATGTGAGTTATGAAAGAATTATCTAACACTTGCAAATTTTTAAAGAAACTAAAGTCTGGTTTGCAGCTCTTTCTAAAAAGTTTTGAGGAAAGGGAATGCCATATAGAGATAAGTTTGAGGTAGAAATATATTATTTTTGTGTAAATAAAAGTAGTCAGAAGTAAGAGAGTGAAGCAAACTGTTATGATGACTAAAGGACCTCACTGTTATGACGATTGTCTAATTCTGAGCAGTGATCATGCTAGCTTTGTATCTTTGGGCAATTTTTGTACTCTCTCTGGACCATTTGTTTGATTGTTTGTTTGATTAATGTGGGAATGAATTAATTAATCTAGGCGTCCTCTAAGGTTTTTTCCTATAGTAATGTTCACAATTAGCTTCAACCTGTACCTACTCTTCCCAGTTATTTACATCAGAAAGTCATCTGGTTCTATCTCTAAAAAATTCCCAGCCTAGCTCCTTCTTTTCTTTTTCAGTACTACAACTTTAGTTCAACTCTCATCTTAATTAAGCTATTCCAGTAGACTCACAATTAGTCTTCTTTCACCTACTTTTACCTCAGAACAATAGTTATCCCCCAAAATAGAGCCATTTTTTAAAAGGTGAATTGGACTGTGTCATTCCCCTGCATAAAACTTTCAGTAACTTTTCAGTATATTTAAGAGACAATCTTATTTCTTATCATGACCCGCAGTAATATCTCTTCTTACCCCCTTCTGCATCTTTACTTATTTCTGTAACACTCTTTCAGTCACTATTTATGTCCCAGCCACACTGGACTTGAATTTGCTAAGCCCTTCCTTCTTAGAGGCCTTAGATATGATGTTTGCTTTGCATAGAACAGTTTCCTTTATTGTTACAAGGATAGTACTGCCTTGTCATAAAGATCTCAAATAAAATAGCATCTGCTTAATGAGGCTTTTCTTAACAATAAAAAGTAAATTACTGAGACTTTAGGCTTCAACTCCAAAAAGTAGAGTTTGAAAATTGTCCTACCCATCCTTACACCAAGAAAAAGGGGGAGAAACCAAAAATCAGGGACTTTTTGGGTCCATCAAAAAACTGAGTTTGCAGGGCAAAATGTACTCACAAATCTGAAGACACAGGTAAATCCAGAGAGACAGAGCTAAGATCTGTTTACCTAGAGGAAAACCTGCTGGAGAAATAAAATGGTTGGAAAACTCAAATAGTAATTTTGTCAATTACCTGGAAGTTGAGTGTGGACCATTGAGTGAGGGAGAAATTCCTAGGGTCTCTGGTCATGCGTGAGGGAACTCCACTTTATCCCCAGGAAACCTACCTTTTTCTCATAGTGAAAATTCAAGAAAGGCCCATCATGGCTTTGGCAGTGTGAGGGGGAAAAGTAATCCTCATGAAATGAGAAAGGCCTACTACTCTAGGGAAAAGACTTGACCAGAGTCTTGCCTCACACAGGTAAGGAAAGGGCATTCCCCTCACTTCAGCCCCATCTTGTCCTCCTGTGTCAACTAAATGAGGAAGGGGGAAAATTTTATAGGAAGAAACACTTGTAAAGTTCACAGAACACAGGCAGAGGCCCTTCAGCCTCACCTCACCACCACATCAACAAGGTTCCAGTACAATAATAGTGCATTACATCTGAGAGACCTGCAAGACATAGACACTCTCTGGGAAAAAAAAAAAAAAAAGAGTATTTAGTGTAGCCCACATATGAGAAAAGAGACCAAAACAGTGAGAAGAAAACAAGGACACTGTGGAGATTTTTAGCCTCTGACATGTATGCCTACAGCAAATGTTAAGCACAGCCAAACTTCTGGTGAGCTCAATGTAAGTCATAAAGCTGAGACTTTCCAAAATTAATGATGGACATCAAACCATGTTCCAGGAAGTTCAGAGAACACAAGACAAGATAAACACTAAAATAACTATACTGATCATCTTATAGGGAAACTGCAGCAAGTTAAAGAGAAAAAGAAAATCTTGAAGAAAGGTGGAGGTTGATGAGGAGGTGGGTAAATTTATCTACAGAGGGACAGGGATAGTAATTATATCAGACTTTTCATCAAAATTACATCAAAAACCTTGCAAGCAAGAAGAGAGTGGCATGGAATATTTAAAATGATGAAAGAAGAAAACAACACTAACCTAGAGTTCTGTATGCATTGAAATTGTCTTTCAGAATCGAAGGGAAAATTAAAACATTATCAGACAATAACTAAAACAATTCATTTGTAGGATACCTGCCCATCAAGGAATGTTAAAGGGGGTTCTTCCAATAGAAAGAAATGGTATAGGTCAGAAATATGGATCTACGTAAAGAAAGAGCATTGCAGAAGGAATAAATTAAGGAGAAATAAAATAGTTGAGTTTACTTATTTGTAATTGATTTAAAATAAAATTGATTTTTTAAATCAAAGTGACAATTGGGTGATTATAGCATATGTGTAAATTAAATAAATGGTACCAGTAGCACAAAAGAAAGAGGAATTGGGAATATTTTGTTATATAGTACCTGCGCTATATATGAAGCAGAAAGTGTTATTTGAAGGTGGACGTAGATTAGTTAAAAATGTGTATGGTAAACTCTAGGGTGACTGCTAATTTTTTAAAAAGAAGTATAATTGATTCACTTAGAAAAGAAATCAAATGGACTCATAAAATGCTTAATTAAAACAGAAAACCACTGGGAATGAGTAGAACATAGTTACAAATATGGTAGTTGTTAATCCAAGTGCATTATTACTTTAAATGTGAAGTGTCTAAAAATACACCAACTAAAAAACAGATTAGTAGAATGGATTTATTTTTTAAAAAGCAACAAGATCCAATTATATGTTGTCTAACAAGGAATGCCCTAAATATAAAGATTCTGAGAAGAAAAAATTAAAAGGGTGAAGAAAGTTATACCATGCTAAAACTTCCTAAATAAAGCTAAAATAGCTATAATAATTTCAGAAAAATCAGTTTTCATAACGGAAAATTATCAGAGATAAAGAAGAGGGCTACATAATGATAAAGGGGTCAATCCTCCACAAAGACATCACAATCTTAAATGAATATTAACTTAACAATATAGTATCTAAATAGGTGAGGCAAAAAACTAATATAATAAGGAGAAATAGATAAATTCACAATAATAGTTGAAGACTGCAAATCCATTCCCCTCGTCAGTAATTGATAGATCAAGCAGGCAGAAAAATCAATGAGTATATTGTTGACCTGAAAAGCAATATCAATCAATGTGATCTAATTGACATATATAAAATGCTTCAGTAAACACCAAAAGAGTACACATTCTTCTCAAGCTGTCATGGAACATTCATTTACAAAAGTAGACCATATATTGGGGAGTAAAACACACCTTAATAAGTTTAAAAGAATAGGAATCATACAATATATGTTCTGAGGCAACAGTGGGATTAAACTAGGAATGAATAACTGAAATATAGCTGGAAAATTCTAAAATATTTGGAAATTATACAACAGACTTTTGAACGACATATGGGTCAATGAAGTCTCAAGTGGAGTTTGAAGACATTTCAAACTAAATGAAAATAGAGCTTAAAATTTGTGAGTTGCAGTGAAAGCAGTTCTTAGGTAGATATGTATAATGTGAAACATGTATATTGGAAAATAAGGAAGGTTTAAAGTCATTAAACTAAGCTAATTATCTAATTCCCTCTATATTCCTGGAACCCAGAAAATAGTCTGTCATACAAGTTTGTTTCTAAAGTCATCACATTGGCAGCAAGGTACTGTTTTTTTTGTTTGTTTTGTTTCATTGTTTTTTTTTTATTTGTACAGAATTTTAAAATTTATGTTATTGAAGTATAGTTAATTTACAATGTGTTAATTTTTGCTGTACAGCAAGGTGATTCAGTTATACATATATATACATTCTTTTTCATATTTTCCATTATGATTTATCACAGGGTATCAAATTTATGATGTCACTTATATGTGGAATCTAAAATATGACACTTGAAACAGAAGCAGACTCGCAGATATAGAGAACAGACTTGTGGTTGCCAAAGGGTAGGGGGAGTGGGGGGAGGATGGATTGGGAGTTTGGGATTAGCAGATGCAAAATATTATATATATAATGGATAAACAACAAGGTCCTACTGTATAGCACAAGATATTGTTTTAATCACCTATAATAACCTTATGGCAGACAACATTGTGTCTTGAAGAAAACATACTTTGTAGGAAAGCACTTTTGGTTTGCCTCAAAGTGTAACTGAAGTGCATTATAATTACATAATCTAAGAGTGAAGCTCTCCACTGAAGGATATAATTTCATTCAACCATTTTCACTATTCACTATTTTAATAATATTGAGTTAATATTGTATTGTAAACTACACAATTTGGTCTGTTTAACATTATTTTAATTACTTGGTTTTTATTTATAGATAAATTTCTTCCTTACTTTCACAGGAGCTTTATTATTATTTTTTTATTTTCTCCCTTTCCCAGCCTCAATTTGCATTTAGAATGCTTGTTACAGAAATACTCAGACAGATTGAAATTTTGCAAGACACATTAAGTGCTGCAGTAGGTTGAAGAAATGAGGCCTTTAGGGAGACAGCAGAAGCTCCTCATAATGTAAAGCTCTGGTTATCATCCTGTTGTGAAATCCATCTATTATATGTGAGGGGTACAAAAAGATATTAACTGATCAACAAAGTCCTCTTGAATGTTCTGCCTGATTTTTAATTTTGGTGCATGGTCTAGTGATCTATAGGATTGCTGCAGCTCCAGATCATAGGTTCCCACCCTTGGCGTACCAGGCTTTAATTATAAAGAGACAAACAAAAAAATGATGTACACTACCCTAGGTTTTATTTTTTTCATTTTCCATAACCTTCCTTAAATAAGTTCCATAGATTAAATAAAGAAGTGTATCTACTTCTTTCTATTTCTTGTAATAAAAATACTGTCCTAAGTGTTAAACTGTCATGACACAGTATTAGTTTGGAAGAAACTAAAAAAGAACTCAAATAGCTGCACAAGAAGAGTTGACATTATCTGTCTCTTTTCAGAAATTTTGTTTTTAACTTCAAGGGCAATACTTGCTTATTTAAAATATTTCAGCAGTGTAAATTAAAAAATTAAATTTCTCCTTACTCAGCCCTGTGCAGTTTTACTTCACATTCAGAGACAACCTAACACCTACCAGCTTGGTTTGTATAACTGATGACTTTTTACTCTCCATCCTTCTTTATATTATATATACATATGTGATATCATATCTATTCCATATTCAATTATTTATATAGCTGTAAGGTATTCAATGCAAAGGAAGTAGTAGAATGTTTCATCATTTCTGTAAGCCACTGTAATAAATGCATAAGCTTCTACCATAGCTTACACACACACACACACACACACACACATTCAAGTTTTGTGTAAGAGTTTCCATTTCTTGGAATTGCTGCACCACATTGTATGTGAGTTTATTTATATTAATAATGACTAGGGTTGCATTAAACGTATGTATTAATTTAGGAAAAAAGTACGTCCTTACAATCATATTATCTCATCCAGATAAAGTTTTGTTTCTTCATGTATTCTCTTTCATGTCCTACAGAAATTTTTATTAGTTTTCTTATATACATGTTGCACATTTATTTTTAGCTTAATGCAAAATACTTTAAAAATATGTTTGTTATGAGAGGTTTTTCATTATATGCTCAATTTTTTGTGGATATTTTGTATTATCACAAGTACAGTTGACTATTGGTATACTTTAAATATTATTGACTATATTATTTTAGCCAGAAAAATAGTTTTCTTTCTGTTTTTATTATCTTTTGATAATATAAAATTGCTGAATATATACATAGTTTAGGAATTTGCAGGGGAGAAAGAGAGGGAATATAGTTAGTTGATGTCTCCATTTCTTTTAAAAAAGGATTTTGAGGAAGATGCCTCAAATATTATTTATTCCAATAATAAACTCTGTGGTGCCTGGAACACAGTGGGTAGAAGGTAATATTTGGTAATAAATGAAAATAATGAGTAAATGAATGATGATTAAATTAATGACTAGATAACTGAATATTTCTACCAAACCATATTAATTGGTTGCTGTAACTAAGATTATCTGGTACCCACAAAAAATCTGTTCTCTCTTACTTCCAGGTACCATGGCTAGACTTTATTTCTGAGTTTTTCTTGCAGCTGTATATAGCTATGTAACTAACTTAGCCTGAGAAGATGTAGAACATAGGCCCCAAGGCTATTGGTATGGCATCTTCATTCTTTCTCCCATTTCCATTGATTACAGCCTAAGCAAAGTAGAAATCCCACATGGAACATGCAGTACCCTTAGGTGATGACAGCTATGCAAAGTAGAGAATCTGGAGCAGGGCTGCTTGCAAGCTTAGGACACATACCCAGAGTCAGGCATGACAGGAGAAAAAAAGTCATACAGACAAGCAACGATAACAAAACAATCTTGTCATTGGGTCTTTTTGTTACAGTAGCCTGCCTTAGTATAATACTGTAATGCCACCTTTTTTAGCTTCTCAGTATTATTACCCAACTGACTATCCTCTACTTGAAATGTCTCTAGCTTGACTTCATGACACCACACTTTCTGATTTTCTCCTGCATCAGTAGCCACTGTTTCTTAGCCTGCTTTGATAGCTCCACATTTTCTGTCTAAATTCCAAACCCAGAGCTTAGACCTTGGCTTATTATCTTTTCTACAAACACTCTGAGCTAAAAATATCTCATCCATACTTACGGATCAAAATACTACAGTTTATGGAGATAGTTCAAATTGCAGTTCTAATTTTATCCTCTGAGTTCATGATTCATATATCCAACCCCTTACTTAAAAGAGTTAGTATGATGTAGTATATAAGAGCATGGATTCTGCAACCAGCCCACCTCTGACACTTAATAAATGTATAATTTTAGACAAATCATTTAACCACTTAGTGTCATAGTTTTTTCTCATTATAATATTGTGATAATAATAATACGGGTTACCTCATATGACTGTTTTGAGGATGGAATGAGTTTATATAGTCCATTTGTATTTAAAGCACTTAAAAGTCTACCTGGCACAGAGTAAAGGTTACTTAAGTTGTTACCATTATTTGAATTTTTCTTGGGGTATTTCACCAATATATAAAATATATCTAAAACTGAAGTTTTGATTGCCCACAAAAGCTTCTTTTTTTCTCCAGCCTGTTCTAATACAGTAAATGACAGTCAACTACCATGTTCCACAAATAAAAAACAGGATTCATAGGTTTCCTCTATTCTGCTACATATATATATATATATATATATATATGCAAGATAACACACACACACACACACACACACACACATATATATGTCTTCAATCAGTCCACTCCATTACACCATTTAACTGTGTAACTACAAAATACCATTTTATCCAAAGCTACCATTATTTTCCCACTGGATTACTGCCTCCATATTTACCTTTTCATAACAGTTTATACCTCATACAATCTACCACTCACACAGTAATGGCTAGCACCATCTATTTATTCTTTTATATTTGGATTGTTTTTAGTTAGGTTTATTGAGGTATAATTTCCATATGATAGAATTCACCATTTTGGATGTAAACTTATATGTTTTGATATATTTATATAATCATGTAGCCACTATCACAATCAAGATAGAGAAAATTTCCATCATCCCCAAATATTCCCTTTTGCCCTTTTGTCATCAATTTCCACATCCCCAATTTCCCTCTGTGCTGGGCAAACATTTATCTATATTCTATCCCTATAGTTTTACCTTTTCCAAACTATTACATAAAAGGAGTCCTATAGTATAGATCTGTTTTGAGTTTGGCATCTTTCACTTGCCACAGTGCTTTTCAGATTCATTCATAATAGCTCCATTCTTTATCTCTGAATAGCATTCAGTTTTTTGGATACACCACTGCTTGATTTTAGGTATATAAGTATTTATAATTAATATACAGGCATACCTTGGAGGTATTGTGGGTTCTGTTCCAGACCACCACGTTAAAGTGAGTATCATATTAAAACGAGTCACTTGAAATTTTTGGTTTCCCCATGCATATAAAAGTTATGTTTACAGTGTACTGTTAAGTGTGTTAAGTGTGCAATAACATTATGTCTAACTAACAATGTAAATGCCTTAGTTAAAAATACTTTATTGCTAAAAAATGCTAACAAAACTTCAATTTATAAAAAATGGCAGTACCTACCAAGCACAATAAAGTGAAGTGCAATAAAATGATGTATGCCTGTATAATTTTGGTTACTTGATCCTTTTATCATTGACATTATATATATATATACATACATATATATACACACATATATGTATACATATACACATATACTTTATATTTTAGGGGCCTTAAAATTCATTTTTCTTAGTTCGTTTTTGCTTTAATCAGAGACTCAAATGCTGCTTAATTGAGTGTGTTTGCGTCAAAATATATCATGAGGTTGCAGTCAAGCTGTTGATCCAGGTGTCATCTGAAGGCTCAGCCTGCGGGAGATCTGCTTGCAAATGAATTCATGTGCTATTTGGCAGTGTTCAGTTCCTTGTGGGTTGATTGAAATATTCAGTTATTCACTGGCTATTGTTCAGAGTCCTCCTTCAGTTCCTTACCAAGTGGGACTCTCTAGAGGGCAGATCACAACATGGCAGCTGACTTCCTGAGGGTGAGCAAGAGAACAAAAGAGAGAAAACATGCAAGATCGAAGCCACACTCCTTTTATAAATTTATTTCAGAAGTGACATCCAGTTACTTCTGCAATGTACTGTGCATTAGAAATGAATCAGTAAGTTCATTCCAAACTCAAGAGGAGGAGATTATATTGTACAAGAGCTTGAATACAAGTTGGGAAACATTAGGGAGCATCTTAAAGGATGCCTACTACATGATATACCTTGTTATTTTAATTAAAGTTTGCATAGTATATCAGTTTCTGTTCTTCTACCACTAACCTATACATCTCTTCCTAATAAAAGTTAGTATCTTAGAGACAGCATAGAGTTGGGTCTTATCTTTTACCCAGTATGAACAATTTAAATGCATACCTTTTTGAGTTATTTAAATTTGTCTATTAACAACAGGGCTCAGGAAATCATACCTAATGATAAGATAGCATAATAGTAACAGATACACAATTAACATGAATATGCAAACTCTGGCACCACAGGAGATTGATCCCTCTCTCTAAAATAGCATGGAATGATTGGGCATGTGTGAAATCATGTAATGAAACACTTTGTTAGAGCTGATCAATATAGAATGTAAGTTGTTATGTAATGAAAGATACTAAGATGGAGGGAATTTTAATGTTGACTGTGCATGATACACAAAATTTTCCATGAGCCTGGACCCATTGCCACACTTCATTTGCTGTGAAATGAGTTCCTTGATTAGAAGCAATGCTATGTGGAATAACATAATGGTGGATAAGGCATTTTGTAAGTCCATGGATGGTATAGCTTTGGCAGAGGTAAGGAAGGCAAATCTGTGTCCAGAGTAAGTATCTATTCCAGTAAGAACAAAATAGAATATTGCCTTTCCATGATAGAAGTGGTTCAATGTAATCAATCTGCCACCAAGTAGCTGGCTGATCACCCTGGGAATGGTGCCATATTCGGGACTCAGTGTAAGACACTGCTGCCGGAAGATTGAGCAGCAAGCAGTGATTATAGCCAGGTAGACCTTGGTGAGTGGAATTCCATGTTACTAAGCCCATACCTAGCCTCCACACCTGACATCATGATCTCTTTATTCATGAACCCATTAGGTAGTGATAGAGGTGACTGGGGGAAAAGGCTGACTGATATCCACAAAATGGATCATCTTATCCATTTGATTATTAAAATCCTCCTCTGCTGAGGTCACCCTTTGATGAGCATTCACATGGGATATTGTTATGACTTTGTTTAATTAACATTTGTTAAGTGGAGCACAGGGTGTCTAATGGTTAGCCATAGTTCAACAACAGAATACAAGAGAAATTGAAATAGAGAAGTTTATTACTCTGAGGTCCTGGAAGAAGTACACACACACCTCAAGGGGCCACATGGGGAGGTCAAGGCAGTGTGCAGAGAGAGAGAGGCCGGATCTGGGGTACATGCCTTTATCAAGGTCTGTGGGTGAAGTACGTTGGGGTTCCCAGGCTAGGGACAGGTTTAAAACCAAAGAGTGGAGTTTAGTTAATCCCTACAGTGGCCTTATCTAAGGGGTGTATAAGGCATACAGATGCTGGGAGGCAGAGGAGACTGTTGATCACAAGGGCTATTAGGGAGGTCATATCAGAAACTTACATCTCCTTGTGACTCTGCACACCAAAATCTATGGTGTGAACCTGCATAAGGAGGCTAGTGTCAGGTTAAGGTCCCTGTAAGCCACTTGGCCAAACAGAATGGTTGTTGAGGCAGCAATAGCATGGAGTAGCTTAGCTAAACTCTCAAAAGACACAATACCTTCACAATTTTCACCCAGTCAGAAAAGTCTGTCCACATACTTCTTCCTTAAATTGCTGTATTGTCAATTTCCCAATCATATTCCCTCCAAGTCCCTAACCATCCAGCCAAATCGTTGGCCACAGCCCATTCATTGGTATATAATTGCACGTCTGACTATTTCTTCTTCTAAGCAAATGAACAACCAGGTGCACTGCTGGAAGTTCTCCTCACTGGGAGGGTTTCCTCTACCACTGTCCCTCAGGGATGCCCTGGAAAGAGACTGCAGTGATGCAGCTATCCCCTTTCAAGTGGTGCCTAAATATCATGCAGAACATCTTTAAACCAAGCCGTAGTCTTTCATTCTCCGTTAACTTATCTTAAGTGAATCCACATGAGGCTGTAGATGCAGGTTGGGAGGGAGAATGCAGTTTAGCAAGATTGGGGACCATGGGCTTTTGAGACACTTCTTCATGTAACTCACTTGTGCCTTCAGAGTCTTCTTGGGCTTGATCATTTGAGATGATGAAATGCTGCTGTGCACACCCAGCCTTAAGGTTTGTTGGGTCAGATAATACCCAGTTTATGATGGGAATCTCAGGTTGCATGGTAACTAGGGGGCTCATGGTTGAATGTCAGTTTCTACTAAGGCCCAGGAGCAAGCCAAGAATTGTTTCTCAAAAAGAGAATAGTTATCCACAGAGGATAACAGGGCTTTGCTCCAAAATGCTAAGGGCCTCAGCTGTGACTCACCAATAGGAGCTTGCTGAAGACTACAAATAACATCTCTCTGCCACTGCCACTTTAGCACCATTTAATCTGCTGGATCATATAGCCTAAGCATCACAGCAACTTGCACAGCTGCCAGGACTTCTTGCAGAGACCTCTTGTTTTGGGCCTCATTTAAAACTAGCGGCTTTTCAGGTCACTCAAAATATGTTACCTCCAATATGTAGAGTCCACTAGGCCTCTGTTTTGGTTGTGGGAGTGACCAGATGCAAAAATTGATCCTTTACTTTAGAAGGAATATCTCAACATGCCTCAGACCACTGAAGTCAAAGGCCCCTGACTTCTTGTTAAATCTGTTTCCTACCCACTGACATGCAAATGTCTTAACAAAAAGTCTAGAATAGTTGCTGCTTCTTGCTCACTAGGTCCATTCAGAACAATGTGATCAATGTAATGGACCAGTGTGATTTCTTTTGAAAGGGAAAAGTGATGATCATGATTCCTGCCAACCAAATTCTGACAGGGGACTGGAGAGTTGATACACCTCTGAGGCAGGACAAAGAAGGTGTATTACTAGCCTTGCCAGCTGAAAGCAAACTGTTTCTGGTAGTCTTTATTGACAGGTATGGAGGATAAAAAAACATTTTCCAAGTCAGTAGTTGTACCAGGTGCCAGGGTATGTGTTAATTTGATCAAGTAATGAAACCACATCTGATAATGCAGCTGCAATTGGAGTTACTACTTGCTTAAGCTTCTGATAATCCACTGTCATTCTACAAGAGCCATCTGTCTTCTGCAGAGGCCACATTGGTAAGTTGGATGGAGATGTGGTGGGAATAACAATCCCTGTATTGTTCAAGTGCTTGGTGGTGGTACTAATCTCTGTAATTCCTCCAGGAAAAAAGTATTGCTTTTGGTTTTCTATGTTTCTAGATACAGAAAATTTTAATGGCTTCCTCTTGGCCTTTCTTACCATAGTAGCTGTCACGCCACAAGTCAGGAAACCCGTATGGGAATTTTGCCAACTGCAAAGTATGTATATTCCAATTATGCATTTGGAACTGGGTAAATAATGATAGGATAGGTTTGAGGATCTCCTTGCCCCACTGTGAGATAGACCTAAGCTAAAACTTCATTGCTCACTGACCTCCATGAGCTCCTACTCTAACTGGTGGACAGAGTGATATGTTGGGTCTCCTAGAATCAGTGTCAGCTCACAGCCAGTGCCCAGTAGTCCCTGAAGGTCTGGTTATTTCCTTTTCTCCAATGTGCAGTGATCCTGGTAAAAGGCTATAGGTACCTTTGGGGAAGGCTGAACTATTAACAGTATAAATCTTTGTCAGTGTACTGGGATTCTTTCTCAAAGGGATCTAGCCTCCCTTTCATTCAAGGAGCTATGGGTCTGTACACTGGCTCAAAGCTGGGAATTGATTAAGGTGCTGTGTCTCTCTTGTTTTTATAATTCAAGTTAGGCTTGTGTTCACTTCATGTAGGACTTTTATGCTTATACATATCAAGTGAGAATTGAATAGGCTTCCTCTCTGTTTCAGTTCTAGGAACACCTTGGTCCACTAGCCAACACCATAATTCTGTATAGGTCAGACAATTCTAATTGCTACTTTGGCTCTGCTGTCCATTGTGGTAGACACACGCACCTTGCTTTTGGTGATTGAGTCCTGCCACTTGGCCCCTGTCACCTCAGAATCCAATTACTCCTATTGCATTTAAGTTTCTCAGTTGAGTGGCTGCAATTACCACTGTAAGGTCTGACCTACAGAGAAGAGCAATCACTGAACTCTTCAAGGATTATGTGGCTCCCCTCACAAATGTATTTTTCATGGTATTGATGAAATATGTCTTCTGGCCCTCCAGTCTGGATGAGCAAGTCTTAAATGACAAATATGCTCTAACATTCCAATCTTCCTAAGGCGTTGTATCCTTTCCTATGCAATAAACTGAAGGAAGTCCAGTATTTCTAACTCACTCACTGTGGGCCAGGCCAGCTTTTAGTCTATGTTTCAATCAACCAAACACATTGTTAAAAAGAGCCCTTTTTAACTCCCAGAGCTACAACTTTAAATGGAGAACCTATTCTTAGTGATTCCGTACTTAGATAAGTATGGAATATCTATCATCTATCTATCTACTTCTCTATCTCCCTATTTATCTATCCACCTGTCTCTATTATATAAGGAATATATATATACATATATATGTATGTGTCTGTGTGTGTGTATATATATATATATATATATAAAATCGGCTCATGCATTATCGGGTGTGAGAAGTCCTATGATCTGACATCTGAAAGTTGGAGGCCCAGGAAAGTTAGTGTACTTCCAGTTCAAGCCCAAAGGCCCAAGAGCTAGGGAAGCTGAAGGTACAAATCTCAGTCCAAATGCAGAAGACCAGTGTCCTAGCTCATCCAGTCAGGTAGAGTGTGGGTTTTTCTTTCCTCTGCCTTTTTATTCTCTTCATCTCTCAACAGACTGGATGGTGCCCCCCACATCAGGGAAACCTATCTGCTTTATTCAGTCTACAGATTCAAATGCTACTCTCAATCAGAAACATAGTCATAGGCACTCCCAGAAATAATGTGTAACCAGAAATCCGGTTTCTCAGTGGCCTGGACAAGTGGACAAATAAAATTAACCATCACATTCTTCTTAGACTTCAAACTAATTTAGTAGTCCAGTATACTCAGCTCTCTGACGGTCTCAAGAAAACTATGATTGTGTTGTTCGTCCTTTTTTCATTATTTCAGGGCCGGTGCACTTTCTAGCTTTTTACACAATAAGTAGAAGAGGAAATCCTAGATTTGTCTTTTAAATGTGTATATGAGGGCTTCCCTGGTGGCGCAGTGGTTAAGAATCCGCCTGCCAATGCTGGGGACACGGGTTCAAGCCTTGCTTTGGGAAGATCCCACATGCCGTGGGGCAACCAAGCTCATGCGCCACAACTACTGAGCCTGCGCTCTAGAGCCCGCGAGCCACAACTACTGAGCCTGCGCGCCTAGAGCCCGTGCTCCGCAACAAGAGAAGCCACTGCAGTGAGAAAGCCAGCGTACCGGAAGAAAGAGTAGACCCCGCGCACCTCAACTAGAGAAAGCCTGCGCAGCAACAAAGACCCAAGTCAGCCAAATAAATACATTTATAAACAAACAAACAAAAGTATAAACAATATCATGGCATGCCTCGTTTACAATTATCTAGTGAATTGTAATTGTATTTAATACAAAATTCAAACTTGTTACCATGATCCTGAATAATTTTTATCCTGCCTTCTTCTCCTAGTTCTTTTTTTTTTTTAACTGTTCTTTTTGCTTCTTACTCAGCTCTAATATATTGTACTCCCTGCAGCCCACTATCAGTTCTTCAAATATGCCAAAATGTTTATCACCTGATGGTCTTCATACAGGCTGTTCTCTCTCAAATACTTTTCCTCAGATTTTAAACTGGTTTATTGATTCTGAATACTTAAGGTTAGTTCCTGGTTTAAATATCATCCTAAGAGATGTAAGAGACTTTTTATATGTCCCTGACATTCTGTTTCCTTTAGAAGATAATTTCTAGTAATTGTATTTCTTTTGATGTGAGTACTTAATTTCTTTGTTTTCCCAAAGCAAGCATCTTGGGAATTGATACAATTTCCATTTCCCTCAATGTTAAGACTTAAAGCTCTTGAAAGTTTTCCATGCATAATAGGACATTTACAAACATTTGCTGTTTGCTTTGGTAAGCATGAACCTTGTCATTTTTGAAACTCTAATTGTATACTCCAATGGTTTCATTGGAGTCAAGGCTGATGTTGAGGAAAATAACTTTCCTACAGGATGATTCAGCATAAAGATGAACTTAAAAGACCAAACAGAATGTGGTATAGCTTTTGTTTTCTTTTACCCTTGACATATATTTTTGTAATCCCTTATGCTTAGAGTTGTTAATGATTCTCTGTCTTACTTTACTGTGTCTGTTGTGTCAGGTTATATTCCATGGGTTCTCAGAGGAAAGCACAAAAAAAAAGTCCAGGTGTGATGTTAACAAAATACATACACCATATGAAAAATTGTTAGGTATTGTACAATATGGATTACAGTGAAAGTTATTTCTATGCTAATATCATATACTCATCAAACTCATCTTTTAAGACAAGCCCACTGAATTATTTTTACATTTATTTAAGCCATATTCTCCAGTTGTGTGTTGATTTTTAGTAACATTTAAATGAGGCACAGTTTCTTTAACAGTATTATCTGTTGTGTTTTTTGATAGTGCTGACTTTTCACTAATTGATTCCTAAGGATTTAGAAGCAATGTAGATCTAGGCAGTATTTTTAAAACCATTTGCTCTTAAACTTCTTTATCATAATTTAAAACTTTTCCAACTAGTGGTTAAAAGAGTGCATATCTTTTATACAGACAACATCCAAAATTATGTTTCAAGTCTTGAGGTTTATCATAAGTTCCAGGTTCGGCAATTTGACCCAAAGCTGAACACTTAAAGACTTGAAGACTTAGACTAAAATTTTATTTTCCTTTCTAAACACTTTCTTTCTTATTTTTATTCATTTCCTATAATACTACTTTATTTTCCCATGCTTCTCCACCCTCCAAAATGCAAGAATTTGGGGATATGTTTGGAATTTATTCACCCTTGTGAATTATCCTTCGTTTTTATATTAAATCCTAATGGTTCTAATCCCATATCAACATTATTGATACACATCTACATCTCTCCACCTCCACTGCCATAGAATATAAGGTGATCAGGATTGCTTATCTAGACTAATATTAATCTCCTCAATGGCTTCACTTCCTCAAAGTTATTTTACTTTCAATGTATTTAAAAATTCTGCCGAATTATTCAGAACTGTTTTAAAAAGTCACTCAAGTTTTCCTTTAGTCTGCTACATAAATATTAACATCCATAGAAGCTTTGCTTTCAAAGCCCACTCTATCTTCATTATGAGGTTTATCCTGGTGGTGTATTTATGCTACTTCTCTTATATTATAGTACAACCATCTTAATGGTAAACGGGAGGTTATGATTCAAAACTGTAGTCTAATATTAGTGAGTTAAGAATCCATTCTTTGAAAAGACCAGCTTAAGTAACAGACTACTTAATTTTTCTTATAAAATGATAACTGAAATATTTGACACTTTCCACATTTTAATGAGGGGCAAGGTTATACTAGCAGTTAAGATTCCTTTAGCCCACAGTGCACAGTTCTGTTCTAATGTGCAAAGTGCTTTCTATCACTATATCATTCCATTCTTACAGGAATTCTGTAGGTTTAGGAACTATTACTATTTCTACCTTACAGATGAAACCATGGTTTACAGAGTTTATTTCAACTCTTATTTAGCTAATATGTGGCAGAGTGAGGATTTAAATTCAGGTCTTTTTTTACCCCGAAGCAAATACAGTAATTGTAATGAATATCTCCTCTGTCTTAGAGAACTTGATAAGTTTTTAAAATGCTGTATTACCTCATCTTGACAATAAGACTCTGCCAATTTAAGTTGAGAGATGTTAAAGACTTGCTGAAGGTTGTACAGGAATAAGGTGTCAGAGATGGGTCTTGTGAGTCCCAAGACCATAGGCCATACCCATTACTCCACTCTACAGTTATGGCTATGTTCAAATAGGCCCAGGGTTTTCATTTGTTTGTTTGTTTTTTCCCCTCTACTTTTTTTCCACTAGCTTGGAAGAATTCACAACTGTACAACTTCTTTAAGTAGTGCACTGAATTTAGTTCAGAAGACTCTAATGATAAAATGTTGTGAAAAAAATTATGTGAGAGGAGAGCGTTGGTTTCCTTTTCTCCTAATTATTGTGCCTGAAATTTGAACTATAAACCTGAATTTTTCCTGAATTTCAAAATTGTACTACCTGTTATAAGTCACTTGAAATCTTTCCATGTCCCCAGTGATATATTTCTATAAGAAAGTGAGGATTGAAGAACATTCAGGGAGAAGCCTTATCTGTCAGATATGGGGGGAGAATTCTACTTATACTAAGGTTCTTATATCAAATCTCCTAAGATAAATAAGGTGGATTTCTCAGTTCATACATACATGCATTTACTCAAGATTTGGTTTTTCAAGAGGTAGATATCAATTGTTTGGCATCCTGTTAGCACCATAAAGAGGGTCATAGAGATGAGTAACATAGTTTTGAGATGAATTCAAACTTAAGGGTGTAGAAAAATGGACTTTAAATCCTTATTTCTTGGATAAAAAGCCTGTTTTTTTTTAATGTATGAAACGAGTATAACTATAGATGATGGAAAGCAGAATTAGGTAAGATAGGAGACTAAAGAGGAAAAGATGAATTAACAGAAAGTGGGAAAAATTATATAAATGGTTTTATTTAAAGCAATGATGTGACATTTTGAAATGGATAAAAGAGACATCTGCAAGAGGTCGATAAAGATAAAAAGACATATATATTTAGCTCTATTGCTGTCAAAACTCTGCTATTGTGATTAAGGCATTGAGTGTATGGACTTTGCATAAAGCATAATCCATTTAGGCATATGGCAATGGTCACAAATAATTTTGAAGTGAAAGTATGGGTGAAGTAAACAAAAAATGTCACCACTACTCAAAACATAATACAACCTACATGAATTACCATTTCAAAAACATCCACTTCGTTTTAAAAATGGCCATTTTGATACTTTCATGTTTATTTCATTTCATATTGCTTCTTTTAATAGTCCACATGAACCATATGTGAAAAATTCAATATCATTAGTAATCAAGAACATTTTTAAATAAAAGAGCTAATACTGGTACAGTTATGACAAAATTAGCATGTTCATTTATGCATAGCATGTCTATGAAGAATCATTAAGCTTAATCTTTGACATCCTCTACATTTATGAGTTTATCTTAGTAAAAGAATTCAAAGAAAGAAATCACACAATTATGAATAATTGTACTATAATTTCTAACTGGAAATATGTAGATTATTATATGGGATAGTTATTTTAAGATGGACCAGGACAACCTACATTTCACATTTTGACTTTTGGCCAAGACAGGGCAACTAACTATGATTTCTAATGATTTTTCACAACTATTTAAAATCTTACATTCTTCTGGTGGCACCCAAAGCCAGTTTGTTTATTGATGACTTTCACCTGGCATAACCAACTTGAGAGTTTGGCTTTGCTGGCTGACCAGAGGAGCATAAAGGACCTCATTACAAACTATAAACTCTCTGAAATCAAGACTCATCACATAAATCTTGGTAGTTCAGTTTGGAGGTGAGGTTGGTTCTTGTCTCAATAAGAATGAACTTCAGGATCTAGCACCTGGATATCTCTTAGATTCCCAGTGTTGTACTATATCCTTTTTTTTTTTTTTTTCGGTACGCGGGCCTCTCACTGTTGTGGCCTCTCCCATTGCGGAGCACAGGCTCCGGACGCGCAGGCTCAGCGGCCATGACTCACGGGCCCAGCCGCTCCACGGCATGTGAGATCTTCCCGGAACGGGGCACGAACCCGTGTCCCCTGAATCGGCAGGCGGACTCTCAACCACTGCGCCACCAGGGAAGCCCAGCCCCTGTACTGTATCCTTTTAAAGACCTTATATGAATATGCTCTAGGAAATTCTGTGATTCCTTTCAGTTGCTCAAACCTGTGAATTCTTTGCAGTAAATATGGAATATAGAGAAAGTACATTAAGTTCAAAACTGGTGTAAATGCCTCACCAAAGAGTGATAAATCCTTTATGGACTATTATGTAGAGTTTTTAATTACAAATTTCATTTTAAAACATAGAAAAAGTTTCTTATATAATGTTGAAAGAAACTATTGCACTATTACTAAATTATGATCTTAAATACGTTTAAACTATATGTAGGCAGTAGTGTAACACATTCAAATTCTCTAAGAGCTAATGCTTATCAATGTCCTGAAATATGGTTAATTTCTATCTGTTTCTGGTCCTGATCATTACACTGCTTAAAAAAAAAATTAACTCAAAATTTGATGTACCATGAAGATATGTTGTACAAATAATCTGTATACAATGACTTTGATTACTTGTTTGTTTTAGGGCTTTTACAAACTACCTTAATTAGGAATTCAGTAATAACTATTGGGTGATGTTACCATGAATGTTTCTTTTTAATTAATATAAACTCATTTATTATTTTTAAATTTCAATATGGAATCTCTCTACCCAGTCCTTCCATGATTCCCCTCAAAAATTGGATAAATGAACACACATTTTAGGGAAGTCATAACAAGTGGTATTAAAAGTTTCAATTTGCTACCCAGTTGGTTTTGCAGTTTAATCTTTTCATAACCATATTTATGAACATTACATATGCAAATAGAGAAGAATTGGAAGGGAACACAGAAAATTAGACTCGGTATTTTACCATGGTAGAATTGTGAACAAAATATTATTTTTTTGTTAAAATAATTTATGATAATACTGATAATAATAATAGCAAATATTTTGAGTGATTATTTTGTGCTAGTCACCATTTTAAGTAATTTCCATGAATTGAATCCATGTGTATTATCACTTGACAAATGAGGAATCTGAGACATGGAGGTCAAAAGCATACATGCAAACGGGGAAAGGCAATATGGAGGAAATACAAAAAAAAAGGAAAAAATTATAGATATGGATGCAAAAGGGTCTTGGTAATTTAAAAAGTTTCAGCTTTATCAAGTTTGCAATTGACAAATAATACTGTAAGACATTTAAAGTGTGTATAGTGATGAATTGATATACGTACAAAATGTGAAAGGATTTCCCTTAACTGGGTAATTAACACATCCATCACCTCACATGTTTAGCTTTTTGTGTGTGTGAAAACATTGAAGTACTACTCTATTAGCAAATTTCAATTACACAATTGAAATTACGGTGTACAATTACAGTGTATCAACTGTCATACCCATATTATACAGTAGATCCTCAGATGTGAGTCATCTGATTACTGAAAGTTTGTACTTTTTTACCAACCTCTCCCTAGCTCCCTACCCACCCTACAGCCCCTGGCAGCCATTATTCTGCTCTTTGTTTATATGAGTTTGAATTTTTTTCTTAGATTCCACATATCTTACCATGCAGTATTTATCTTTCTCTGTCTCACTTATTTCGCTTAGCATAGTACATGCAAGATCCATCCATGTTGCCACAGGTGACAGGATATCCTCCTTTTTTTCATGGCTGATAATATAATCAGCCAAGAATAATATGAATAATAATATTTTAATAATATTTGTGTATGTATGTGTGTATATAATATGTGTGTATATATATATATATATATATACACACACACACATGTACATACACACACAAACACAAACACACACATAACATCTTCTTTCTCCAGTCATCCATCAGTGGAAACTTAGGTTGTTTACATGTCTTGGCTATTGCAAATAATGCTGCAATGAACACGAGAGTGCAAAAGTCTCTTCAGTATTCTGTGTTTATTTCCTTTGGAAATATATCCAGAAGTAGTATTGCTGGATCCTATTGTAGTGTAATTTATAATTATTTGAGGAACTTTGATACTGTTTTCCATGGTGGCTGCACCAATTTGCATGCCTACCAACAGTGCACAAGGTCCCTTTTCTCCACATCCATGCCAACAATTGCTATCTCTTGTTAATTTGATGATATCCACTCTAACAGGTGAGATCACATTTTATTATGATTCAATTTGCATTTTTCTGATGATTACTGATGTTGAACACCTTTTCATGTTCCTGTTCACCATTTATCTGTCTTCTTTGGGAAAAGTCTATTCAGTTGCTCTGCACATTTTTTTTTTTAATGTCTTCACTGCAGTATAATTACTTTAAAATGGTGTGTTAGCTGTATAAACAAGTGAATCAGCTATATGTACACATATATCCCCATACCCACTCCCTCTTGCGTTTCCCTACCACCATCCCTATCCCATCCCAGTATGTGGTCACAAAGCACCGAGCTGATCTTCCTGTGCTATGGGGCTGCTTCCCACTAGCTATGTATTTTACATTTGGTAGTGTATATATGTCAGTGTCACTGCCTCATGTCGTCCCAGCTTACCCTTCCCCCTCCCTGTGTCCTCAAGTCCATTCTCTATGTCGGAGTCTTTATTCCTGTCCTGCCACTAGGATCTTCAAAACCTTTTTTTTTTATTTCATTCCATATATATGTGTTAGCATACAGTATTTGTTTTTCTCTTTCTGACTTACTTCATTCTGTATGACAGACTCTAAGTACATCCACCTTACTACAAATAATTCAGTTTCTTTTCTTTTTAAGGTTGAGTAATATTCCATTGTATATATGTGCCACATATTCTTTATCTATTAATCTGTCGATGGACACTTAGGTTGCTTCCATGTCATGGCTATTGTAAATAGTGCTGCAATGAACATTGTGGTACATGACTATTTTTCAGTTATGGTCTTCTCAGGGTATATGCACAGTAGTTGGATTGCTGGGTCATATGGTACCTCTATTTTTATTTTTTTAAGGAAATTCCATACTGTTCTCCATAGTGGCTGTATCAGTTTACATTCCCACCAACAGTGCAAGTCCACAGTCCAACAGTCCACACCCTCTCCACCATTTATTGCTTGTAGACTTTTTGATGATGGCCATTCTTACTGGTGTGAGGTGATACCTCATTGTAGTTTTTATTTGCATTTCTCTAATGATTAGTGATGTTGAGCATCCTTTCATGTTTTTGTTGGGAATCTGTATATTCTCTTTAGAAAAATGTCTGTTTAGGTCTTTTGTTATTTTTGGTTTCGGTTTTTGGTTTTTTTGACATTGAGCTGCATGAGCTGCTTGTTTATTTTGGAGATTAATCCTTTGTCAGTTGATTTGTTTGCAAATATTTTTTCCCATTCTGAGGGCTGTCTTTTCATCTTGTTTATGGTTTCCTTTGATGTGCAAGAGCTTTTAAGTTTCATTAGTTCCCATTTGTTGATTTTTGTTTTTATTTCCCTTTCTCTAGGAGGTGGGTCAAAAAGGATCTTGCTGTGATTTATGTCATAGAGTGTTCTCTCTGTGTTTTTATAAGAGTTTTATAGTGTCTGGTGTTGTGTTTAGGTCTTCAATCCATTTTGAGTTTATTTTTGTGTATGGTGTTAGGGAGTGTTCTAATATCATTCTTTAACATGTAGCTGTCCAGTTTTCCCAGCAGTACTTATTAAAGGGCTGTCTTTTCTCCATTGTATATTTTTGCCTCCTTTATCAAAGATAGGGTGACCATGTGTGCGTGGGTTTATCTCTGGGCTTTCTATCCTCTCCCATTGATGTATATTTCTGTTTTTGTGCCAGTACCATACTCTCTTTATTACTGTAGCTTTGTAGTACAGTCTGAAGTCAGGGAGCCTGATTCCTTCAGCTCCGTTTTTCTTTCTCAAGATTGCTTTGGCTATTTGGGGTCTTTTGTGTTTCCATACAAATTGTGAAGTTTGTTTTCTACCTCTGTGAAAAATGCCAATGGTAGTTTGATAGGGATTGCACTGAATCTGTAGATTGCTTTGGGTAATATAGTCATTTTCACAATGTTGGTTCTTCCAATCCAAGAACATGGTATATCTTACCATCTGTTTCTATCATCTTTAATGTCTTTCATCAGTGTCTTATAGTTTTCTGCATAGAACTCTTTTGTCTTCTTAGTTAGGTTTATTCCTAGGTATTTTATTCTTTTATTTGCAATGGTAAACGGCAGTGTTTCCTTAATTACTCCTTCATATATTTCATCATTAGTGTACAGGAATGCAAGAAATTTCTGTGCATTAATTTTGTATCCTGCTACTTTACCAAATTCATTGATTAGCTGTAGTAGTTTTCTGGTACCATCTTTACAATTCTTAATATAATATGTCATCTGTAAACAGTGACCGTTTTACTTCTTTTCCAATTTGGATTCCTTTTATTTCATTTTCTTCTCTGAGTGCTGAGGCAAAAGCTTCCAAAACTATGTTCAGTAACAGTAGTGTGAGTGGGCAACCTTGTCTTGTTCCTGATCTTAGTGGAAATGGTTTCATTTTTTCACCATTGAGAAAGATGTTGGCTGTGGGATTGTCATATATGACCTTTATTATATTGAGGTAAGTTCCCACTATGCCTCCTTTCTGAAGGGTATTTTTCATAAATGGGTGTTGAATTTTGTCAAAAGATTTTTCTGCATCTATTGAGATGATCATATGTTTTTCTCCTTCAATTTTTTAATATGGTGTATCACACTGATTAATTTGCGTATATTGAAGAATCCTTGCATTCCTGGGATAAACCACACTAGATCATGGTGTATGATCCTTTTAATGTGCTGTTGGATTCTGTTTTCTAGTATTTTGATGAGGATTTTTGCATCTAAGTTAATCAGTGATATTGGCCTGTGGTTTTCTTTTTTTGTGTGACACATTTGTCTGGTTTTGGTTTCAGGGTGATGGTGGCCCCGCAGAATGAGTTTGGGAGTGTTCCTCCCTCTGCTGTATTTTGGAAGAGAAGAATAGGTGTTAGCTCTTCTCTAAATGTTTGATAGAATTCGCCTCTGAAGCCATCTGGTCTGGGGATTTTGCTTGTTGGAAGATTTTTTTTTTTTTTTTTTTTGTTGGAAGATTTTTAATCACCGTTTCAATTTCAGTGCTTGTGATTGGTCAGTTTATATTTTCTATTTCTCCTTGGTTCACTCTGAAGATTGCGCTTTTGTAAGAATTTGTCCATTTCTTCCACACTGTCCATTTTTTCGACATACAGTGTTTTGTAGTAATCTCTCATGGTCCTTGGTATTTCTGCAGTGTCAGTTGTTACTTCTCCTTTTTCATTTGTAATTCTATTGAATTCAGTCTTCTCCCTTTTTTTCTTGATGAGTCTGGCTAATGGTTTATTAGTTTTGTTTGTCTTCAAAGAACCAGCTTTTATTGCTCTTTGCTATCATTTCTTTTTCATTTTTTTCGGATGTATTCTTTATGAATTCTTTCCTTCTGCTAACTTTGGGTTTTTTTTTTGTTTGTTTGTTTTTTGGTTTTTTTGGTCTTCTTTCTCTAAATGCTTTAGATGTAAGGTTAGGTTGTTTATTTGAGATTTTTCTTGTTTCTTGAGGTAGGATTGTCTTGCTATAAACTTCCCTCTTAGAACTGCTTTTGTTGCATCCCATGGATTTTGGATCACCATGTTTTCATTGTCAGTTGTTTTAGGTATTTTTTGATTTCCTCTTTGATTTCTTCAGTGATCTCTTGGTTATTTAGTAGAATACTGTTTACCCTCCATGTGTTTGTATTTTTTACAGTTTTTTCCTGACATCTACTCTCATAGCGTGTGGTCGTAAAAGACACTTGAAACAATTAGTTTTCTTAAATTTACCAAGGCTTAATTTGTGACCAAAGATATGATCTACCCTGGAGAATGTTCCATGAGCACTTGAGAAGAAATTGTATTCTGCTGTTTTTGGATGGAATGTCCTATAAATATCAACTAAGCCCCTCTTGTTTAATGTGTCATTTAAAGCTTGTGTTTCCTTATTTATTTTCATTTTTGGTGATCTAACCATTGGTGAAAGTGGGGTGTTCAAATCCCCTAATATTGTCTTACTCTCAATTTCCCCTTTTATGACTGTTAGCAGTTGCCTTATGTATTCAGGTGCTGCTATGTTGGGTGCATAAATATTTACAATTGTTATATCTTCTTCTTGGATTGATCCCTTGATCATTATGTAGTGTCCTTCTTTGTCCCTTGTAATAGTCTTTACTTTAAAGTCTGTTTTGTCTGATATGAGAATTGCTAGACCAGCTATTTTTTATTTCCATTTGCATGGAATATATTTCTCCATCCCCTCACTTTCAGTCTGTATGTGTCCCTAGGTCTGAAGTGGGTGTCTTGTACACAGCCTATATATGGATCTTATTTTGGTATCCATTCAGCCAGTCTGTGTCTTTTGGTTGGAGCATTTAATCCATTTACATCTAAGGTAGTTATCGATATGTATGTTCCTATTACCATTTTCTTAATTATTTTGGGTTTGTTATTGTAGGTCTTTTCCTTCTCTTGTGTTTCCTGCCTAGAGAAGTTCCTTTAGAATTTGTTGTAAGGCTGGTTTGGTGGTGCTGAATTCTCATAGCTTTTGCTTGTCTGTAAAGATTTTAATTTCACTGTTGAATCCAAATGAGGTCCTTGCTAGGTAGTGTAATCTTGGCTGTAGGTTTTTCCCTTTCATCACTTTAAATATGTCCTGCTACTCTCTTCTGGCTTGCAGAGTTTCTGCTGAATGATCAGCTGTTAACCTATGGGGATTCCCTTGTAAGTTATTTGTTGTTTTTCCCTTGCTGCTTTTAATATTTTTTCTTTGTATTTCATTTTTGATAGTTTGATTAATCTGTGTCTTTGTGTGTTTCTCCTTGGATTTATCCTGTATGGGACTCTCTGCACTTGCTGGACTTGATTGACTATTTCGTTTCCCATATTAGGGAAGTTTTCAACTATAAGCTCTTCAAATATTTTCTCAGTCCCTTTCTTTTTCTCTCCTTCTTCTGGGACCCCAATAATTAGAATGTTGATGTGTTTTATGTTGTCCCAAAGTTCTCAGAGACTGTCCTCAATTATTTTTATTCTTTTTTCTTTATTCTGCTCTCCGGTAGTTATTTCCACTATTTTGTCTTCCTGGTCACTTCTCCGTTTTTCTACCTCAGTTATTGTGCTATTGATTCCTTCTAGAGAATTTTTAATTTCATTTATTTTGTTGTTCATCATTGTTTGTTTGCTGTTTAGTTCTTTTGCGTTAAACTTTTCTTGTATTTTCTCCATTCTCTTTCCAAGATTTTGGATCACCTTTAATATCATTACTCTAAATTCATTTCCAGGTAGACTGCCTATTTCCTCCTCATTTATTTGGGGTGGGTTTTTACCTTGTTCCTTCATCTGCTGTGTGTTTCTTTGTATTCTCATTTTGCTTGACTTACTGTGTTTGGGGTCTCCTTTTCACAGGCTGCATGTTTGTAGTTCCCGTTGATTTTGGTGTCTGTCCCCAGTGACTAAGGTTGGTTCAGTGGGTTGTGTAGGCTTCCTGGTGGAGGGGACTCGTGCCTGTGTTCTGGTGGATGAGGCTGGATCTTGTTTTTTGGTGGGCAGGACTGCATCAGTGGTGTGTTTTGGGGTGTCTGTGACCTTATTATGATTTTAGGCAGTGTCTGATAATGGCTGGGGTTTTGTTCCCGTCTTGCTAGTTGTTTGGCATATGGTGTCCAGCACTGGAGCTTGCTGGTTGTTGAGTGGAGCTGGGTCGTAACGTTGAGATGGAGATCTCTGGGAGAGCTCTAGCCGATTTATATTATGAGGGGCCGGGAGGTCTCTGCTGGAGCGATGTCCTGAACTCGGCTCTCCCACTACAGAGGCTCAGGCCTGACATCCAGCTGGAGCACCAAGACCCTTTCAGCCACATGGCTCAGAAGAAAAGGGAGAAAAGAAAAAAAAAAAAAAAAGAAAGAAGAAAAATAAAATGAAATAAATTTATGAATATAAAAATTAAAAAAAATACAAAACAAAAAATAAAAAAGTAATTAAAAGTAAATAGAGCAAGCAAACCAGGAAACAATTCCACCAATGATAACGGACGCTAGAAAGTGTACTAAAAAATAAATGGACAGACAGAACCCTAGAACAAATGGTAAAAGCAGAGCTATACAGACCAAATCACACAGAGAAGCATACACACAAAAAGAGAGGGGAAAAATAAAAAATATGTATATATGTAAAAGAGAGCAATCATATCAATAAATCTACCAATGATAATAAGCTCTAAATACTAAACGAAGATAAACATAAATCTAGAAACAAATTAGACAGAGAAAGCAAACCCCAAGTCTACTGTTGCTCCCAAAGTCCACCACCTCAGTTTTGGGATGATCTGTTGTCTATTCAGGTATTCCACAGATGCAGGGTACATCAAATTAATTGTGGAGATTTAATCCACTGAGGCTGCATGTAGAGATTTCCCTTTCTCTTCTTTGTTCTCAAAGCTCCTAGGGTTCAGCTTTGGATATGGCCCTGGCTCTGTGTGTGGGTCACCCTCTGGCATCTGGTCTTCACCTAGACAGGAGGGGGTAAAAGCAGCAGCTGATTAGGGGGCTCTGGCTCACTCAGGCCTCTGGGAGGGAGGGATATGGAATGTGGGGCCAGCCTGCGGCAGCAGAGGCTGGCATGACGTTACAACAGCCTGAGGCACATTGTGTGTTCTCCTGGGAAAGTTGTCCCTGGATCACAGGACCCTGGTAGTGGCAGGCTGCACAGGCAGCCTGGAGGGATGGTGTTAATAGTGACCTGTGCTTGCACACAGGATTCCTGGTCGCTGCAGTAGCAGCGTTAGTGTTTCATGCCAGTCTCTGGTGTCTGCACTGACAGCCGCGGCTTGCCCCTTTCTCTGGAGTTCATTTAGGTGGTGCTCTGAATCCCCTCTCCTCACGCACCCTGAAACAATGGTCTCTTGACTCTTAGGCAAGTCCACACTTTTTCCCAGACTTCCTCCCGCCTAGCTGTGGCACACTAGCCCCCTTCAGGATGTGTTCACACAGCCAACCCCAGTCCTCTCCCTGGTATGTGACCTCCGAAGCCCGATCTTCATCTCCTAGCCCCCACCCACCCCAGCGGGTGAGCAGACAAGACTCTCAGGCTGGTGAGTGCTACTCGGCACTAATCCTCTATGTGGGAATCTCTCCACTTTTCCCTTTCCACCCTTGTTGTTGCTCTCCTCATGGCTCCAAAAATCCCCCGCCACCCACCCCCCACTGTGTCCATCCCTGTCTCCACCAGTGAAAGGGCTTCCTAGTGTGTGGAAACTTCTCCTCCTTCGCAGCTCCCTCCCAGAGATGCACATCCTGTCCCTATTCTTTTGTCTCTGTTTTTTCTTTTCTCTTTTGCCCTACTCAGGTACGTGGGGAGTTTCTTGCCTTTTGGCAAATCTGAGGTCTTTACCAGCGTTTGGTAGGTGTTCTGTAGGAGTTGTTCCACATGTAGATGTATTTTTGATGTTCTTGTGACGACGAAGCTGATCTCCATGTCTTACTCCTTCGCCATTTTGAAGGTCCTCTCTGCACATTGTTTTAATCAGATAGTTTCTTTTTGGGCTACTGAGTTGTGTGATTTGTTTATATATTTTGGATATTAACCCTTTATCACATATATATTTTATAAATATTTTCTGTCATTCAGTAGTTTGTCTTTATATTTTTTTGATGGTTTCCTTTGTTGTGCAGAAGCTTTTTGGTTTGATGTAGTCCCATTTTTTATTTATGCTTTTGTTGCTTTTGCTTTTGGTGTCAAATGTAAAAAGTCATTTTGCCAAAACTGTTGTAAAATAGCTTTCCATTATGTTTTCTTCCAGGAGTTTTCCAGTTTTACAGGTCTTAAATTTAAGTCTATAATCCATTTTCATTTAACTATCTTAAAATTTTATTTGTCAATTATACCTCAGTAGAGATGATAAAGTATGGTTAGTTTCTCAGGGTATTTTTTCGTGATCCATGTTTATAGTTCTCTGTTACTATTGTATGTAGTGTAGTCTAAACCATTTATATTCACTGTAGCATTCAATCAAGTAACCAAATTTGTCTT
The DNA here is from genome assembly GCF_011762595.2 of Tursiops truncatus. Classification (NCBI taxonomy): domain Eukaryota; kingdom Metazoa; phylum Chordata; class Mammalia; order Artiodactyla; family Delphinidae; genus Tursiops; species Tursiops truncatus. The sequence goes on from NC_047039.1 coordinate 37,890,778, forward strand.
GCTCGGGAGAAAAGAGAAAGCTAGAAAATGAAAAACTAGATCTTTGTAGTCATATTTTTGAGCAAACATTTTTTTACACTGTAACAAATTTAAAGGTGATAAAATAAGCATACATATATCACAAAATATTTTTATTCATTTATTTAAATTTTTATTGGAGTATAGTTGATTTACAATGTTGTGTTAGTTTAAGTTGTACAGCAAAGTGTTTCAGTTAGACATACACATATATCCACTATTTTTTAGATTCTTTTCCATGTAGGTCACTGTATTTAGTAGAGTTCTCTGTGCTACACAGTAGGTCCTTATTAGTTATCCATTGGTTATATAGTAGTGTTTATGTGTCAATCCCAATCTCTCAATTTATCCCTGCCTCCTTCCCCCCACCCCAGTAACCATAAGTTTGTTTCCTACATCTGTGGCTCTATTTTTGTTTTGTAAGTAAGTTCATTTGTACCTTTTTTTTAGATTCCATATATAAGCAATATCATATGATATTTGTCTTTCTCTGTCTGACTTAGTTCACTTAGTGTACAATCTCTAGGTCCATCCATGTTGCTGCAAATAACATTTCTTTTTTTATGGCTGAGTAATATTCCATTGTATATATGTACCACTTCTTCTTTATCTATTCCTCTGTTGATGGACATTTAGGTTACTGCTATGTCTTGGCTATTGTAAATAGTGCTGCAATGAATTGGGGTGTGTGTATTTTTTGAGTTATGGTTTTCTCCAGATATATGCCCAGGAGTGGGATTTCTGAATCATATGGTAGTTCTATATTTTGATTTTTAATGAACCTCTATACTGTTGTCCATAATGGTTGTATCAATTTACTTTTCCACCAGCAGTGTAGGCACGTTTGCTTTTCTCCACACCCTCTTCAGCATTTATTGTTTGTAGATTTTTTGATGATGGCCATTCTGACTGGTGTGAGGTGATACCTCATTGTAAGTTTGATTTGCATTTCTCTGATAATTAGTGATGTTGAGCCTCTTTTCATGTGCTTTTTGGCCATCTGTATGTCTTCTTTGGAGAAATGTCTATTTAGATTTTCGACCCATTTTTTGATTGGGTTGTTTGTTTTTATGATATTGAGCTTCATTAGCTGTTTGTATATCTTGGAGCTTAATCCATTATAGGTCACATTTTTTGCAATTCTTTTCCCATTCTGTAAGTTGTCTATTCATTTTGTTTATAGTTTCCTTTGCTGTGCAAACACTTTTGAGTTTAATTAGGTCCCATTTGTTTATTTTTGTTTTTATTTTCATTACTCTAGGAGGTGGATGAAAAAAGATAGTGCTATGATTTATGTCAGAGTGTTCTGCCTGGGTTTTCCTCTAAGTTTTATAGTATCTGGCTTTACATTTAAGTCTTTAATCCATTTTGAGTTTATTTTTGTGTATGGTGTTAGAGAGTGTTTTAATTTTATTCTTTTACATGTAGCTGTCCAGTTTTCCCATCACCACTTATTGAAGAGACTGTCTTTTCTCCATTTTATATTCTTTCCTCCTTTGAAGATACATGCAAAAGTACTCAACAAAATACTAGCAAACTAATCCAACAATACATGAAAAGGTTCACACATGATTATCAAGCGGGATTTATTTCAGGGATACAATGGATCTTCAATATACACAAATCAATCAGTGTGATACACCACATTAACAAACTGAAGAATAAAACCATTTGATGCAGAAAAAGCTTTTGAAAAAATTGAACACCCATTATGATAAAAACTCTCTGGAAAGTGGACATACAGGGAACCTACCTCAACATAATATAGGCTATATATGAGAAACCCACACCCAACATCATTCTCAATGGTGAAACACTGAAAGGATTTGCTCTATGATCATAAAGAAGACAAGAATGTCCACTCTCACCTTTTTTATTCAACATAGTTTTGGAAGTCCTAGCCATGGGAGTCAGAGAAGAAAAAGAAATAAAAGGAATCCAAATCAGGAAAGAAGAAGTAAAACTGTCAGTGTTTGCAGATGACATGATATACATAGAAAATTACAAAGATGCTCCCAGAAAACTACTAGAGCTCACCAATGAATGTGGTAAATTTGCAGGACACAAAATTAATACACAGAAATCTTTTGCATTTCTATATACCAACAACAAAAGATCAGAAAGAAAAATTAAGGAAACAATTCCATCTACCATTGCATCAAAGAGAATAAAATACATAGGAATAAAGCTACCTAAGGAGGCAAAAGACCTATACTCAGAAAACTATAAGATAGTGAAGTAAAAAATGAAAAACAGGTGGAGATATACACCATGTTCTTGGATTGAAAGAATCAATATTGTCAATGTGACTACACTACCCAAAGCTATGTACAGATTCAGTGCAATATCTATCAAATTAACAATGACATTTTTCACAGAATTGGAAAAAAAAATGTACAGTTTGTATGGAAACACAAAAGACCCCGATTAGTCAAAGCAATCTGGAGAAAGAAAAACGGAGGTGGAGGAATCAGGCTTCCTAACTTGAGACTATACTACAAAGCTATAGTCATCAAAACAGTTTGGTACTGGCACAAAAACAGGAATATAGATCAATGGAACAGGATAGAAAGTTCAGATATAAACCTACTCACCTACGGTCAACTAATCTATGACAAAGGAGGCACATAAAACATTTGAATAAGCTATTAATCTGTTATTCCATAATATATGAAAATAACTAAAATCAAAACCACTTTTACTGACAATTATTCCTTAGATTTTTGTCTAGGAATGCAAAGTTTATTTATAAATTAACTGAATTTAATATTAGTCTGAGGTCTCAAAGTTGACTAAAAATCTGAAAATGTAATTTAAGTTGACACATTAAAGCTACATGATTTTTAAGTATTATTAAAACTGAGTAGTAAAAATATTAATTATAAAGGATATCCATTATTAAAATGAATTTACAATTTGTGGTAACAATAATTACTTGCTCAATTTATCCAGCAAAAGTTGGAAATTGAACATTTTTTAAACTGATATATCAATCCACAACTTGTACTAATTAAAATAATACAGTACTATTTTTACAACATGGTAAAATCAAGGAGAAAATAACATTAAATCCCTCTTGTTTTTCCACCAGTCATCAATTTATCAGGCTATTCCTGAGTAATTTTTATCAATTTTTTTTAATATACCTCTGTATTACCCTTGAATTTTGAATCTTGAAGTTATGACAAAAACTCAAGTGGTGGAGGAGGAGCTTCCAGTTGGAGGAAGAGTAAGACGTGGAGATCAACTTCCTCCCCACAAATAAATCAGAAATACATCTACATGTGGAACAACCCCTACAGAACACCTACTGAACGCTGGCAGAACACCTCAGACTTGCCAAAAGGCAAGAAACTCCCCACGTACCTGAGTAGGGCAGAAGAAAAAAGAAAAAACAGAGACAAAAGTATAGGGACAGGACCTGCACCAGTGGGAGGGAGCTGTGAAGGAGGAAAGGTTTTCACACACTAGGAAGCCCTTTCGCGGGTGGAGACTGCAGGTGGTGGAGGGGGAAGGCTTCAGAGACACAGAGGAGAGCGCAGCAACAGGGGTGTGGAGGGCAAAGTGGAGAGATTCCTGCACAGAGGATCCATACCGGCCAGCACTCACCAGCTGAGAGGCTTGTCTGCTCACCTGCCATGGCGGGTTGGGGCTGGGAGCTGAGGCTCTGGCTTCGGAGGTCAGATTCCACAGAGAGGACTGGCGTTGGCTGCGTGAACACACCTTAAGGGGGCTAGTGCACCACAGCTAGCCGGGAGTGTGTCTCGGAAAAGGTCTGGAGCTGCCAAAGAGGCAAGAGACGTTTTCTTGCCTGTTGGTTTCACGGTGCTTGAGGAGAGGGAATTAAGAGCACCACCTAAAGGAGCTCCAGAGACGGGCATGAGCTGCAACTATCAGCGCAGACACCAGAGACGGGCATGAGACACTAAGGCTGCTGCTGCAGCCACCAAGAAGCCTGAGTGCAAGCACAGGTCACCATCCACACCTCCCCTCCTGGGAGCCTGTGCAGCCCGCCACTGCCAGGGTTCCGTGATCCTGGGGCAATTTCCCCAGGAGAACACACGGCATGCCTCAGGCTGGTGCAACGTCAAACTGGCCTCTGTCGCTGCAGGCGTGCCCCGTGTTCCATTCCCCTCCATCCCCCTCCGTCCCCCTGGCCTGAGTGAGCCTGAGCACCCAGTCAGCTGCTACTTTAACCTCATCCTCTCTGAGCAAAGACCAGATGCCCTCAGGCAACCTACAGGCAGAGGCGGGGCCAAATCCAAAGCTGAACCCCAGGAGCTGTGCGTACAAAGAAGAGAAAGGGAAATCTCTCCCAGCAGCCTCAGGAGCAGTGGATTAAATCTCCACAATCAACTTGATATACCCTGCATCTGTGGAATACCTGAAAGGACAACGAATCAAACCAAATTGAGATGGAATTTGGGAGCAAATATATGTTTCTTTTTTCTTTTTTTTTTTTTTCTGAGCTGTGTGGATGACAGAATCTTGGTACTCTGGCCGGGTGTCAGGCCTGTGCCTCTGAGATGGGAGAGCTGAGGTCAGGACATTGGTCCACCAGAGACCTCCCAGCTCCACATAATATCAAATGGCAAAAATCTCTCAGAGATCTCCATCTCAATGCCAAGACCCAACTCCACTCAATGACCAGCAAGCTACAGTGCTGGACACCCTATGCCAAACAACTAGCAAGACAGGAACACAACCCCACCAATTAGGAGAGAGGCTTCTTAAAATCATAATAAGGTCATAGACACCCCAAAACACACCACCAGACATGGACCTGCCCAACAGAAAGACAAGATCCAGCCTCGTCCATCAGAACACAGGCAATAGTCCTCTCCACCAGGAAGCCTACACAAACTACTGAACCAACATTAGGCACTGGGGGCAGACACCAAAAGCAATGGGAACTACGATCCTGCAGCCTGTGAAAAGGAGACCCCAAACACAGTAAGTTAAGCAAAATGAGAAGACAAAGAAACACACAACAGATGAAGGAGTAAGGTAAAAACCCACAAGGGCAAACAAATGAAGAGGAAATAGGCAGTCTATCTGAAAAAGAATTTAGAGTAATGTTAGTAAAGATTAACCCAAATCTTGGAAATAGAATGGAGAAAATACAAGAGACGTTTAACCGAGAAGAACTAAAGAGCAAACAAAAAATGATGAACAACATAATAAATGAAATGAAAAATTCTCTAGAGGGATTCAGTAGCAGAATAACTGAGGCAGAAGAATGGATAAGTGACCTGGAAGATAAAATAGTGGAAATAACTACTGCAGAGCAGAATAAAGAAAAAAGAATGAAAAGAACTGAGGACAGTCTCAGAGACCTCTGGGACAACATTAAATGTACCAACATTCAAATTAATGGTGTCCCAGATGAAGAAGAGAAAAAGAAAGGGACTAAGAAAATATATGAAGAGATTTTAGTTGAAAGCTTCCCTAACATGGGAAGGGAAATAGTCAATCAAGTCCAAGAAGCGCAGAGTCCCATACAGGATAAATCCAAGGAGAAACACACAAAGACACAGATTAATCAAACTATCAAAAATGAAATACAGGGCTTCCCGGTTGGCACAGTGGTTGAGAGTCCATCTGCCGATGCAGGGGACACGGGTTCGTGCCCCGGTCTGGGAAGATCCCACATGCCGCGGAGTGGTTGGGCCCGTGAGCCACGGCCGCTGAGCTTGCGCGTGCAGAGCCTGTGCTCCACAACGGGAGAGGCCACAACAGTGAGAGGCCCGCATACCGAAAAAAAAAAAAAAAGAAAGAAAAAATATTAAAAGCAGCAAGGGAAAAACAACAAATAACATACAAGGGAATCCCCATAAGGTTAACAGCTGATCGTTCAGCAGAAACTCTGCAAGCCAGAAGGGAGTGGCAGGACACATTTACAGTGATGAAAGGGAAAAACCTACAACCAAGATTACTCTACCCAGCAAGGATCTCACTCAGATTTGACAGTGAAATTAAAATCTTTACAGACAAGCAAAAGCTACGAGAATTCAGCACCACCAAACCAACCTTACAACAAATTCTAAAGGAACTTCTCTAGGCAGGAAACACAAGAGAAGGAAAAGACCTACAATAGCAAACCCAGAACAATTAATAAAATGGTAATAGGAACATACATATCGATAACTACCTTAAATGTAAATGGATTAAATGCTCCAACCAAAAGACATAGAGTGGCTGAATGGATACAAAAATAAGACCCGTATGTAGGTTGTGTACAAGACACCCACTTCAGACCTGGGGACATATACAGACTGAAAGTGAGGGGATGGAGAAATATATTCCATGCAAATGGAAATAAAAAATAGCTGGTCTAGCAATTCTCATATCAGACAAAACAGACTTTAAAATAAAGACTATTACAAGAGTCAAAGAAGGACACTACATAATGATCAAGGGATCAATCCAAGAAGAAGATATAACAATTGTAAATATTTATGCACCCAACATAGCAGCACCTGAATACATAAGGCAACTGCTAACAGCCATAAAAGGGGAAAATGACAGAAACACAATCATAGTAGGGGAGTTGAACACCCCACTTTCACCAATGGACAGAGCATACAGAATGAAAATAAATAAGGAAGCACAAGCTTTAAATGATACATTAAACAAGAGTGGCTTAATTGATCTTTATAGGACATTCCATCCAAAAACAGCAGAATACAATTTCTTCTCAAGTGCTCATGGAACATTCTCCAGGATAGATCATATCTTTGGTCACAGATCAAGCCTTGGTAAATTTAAGAAAATTGAAATCGTATCAAGTACCTTTTCTGACCACAACTCTATGAGAGTAGATATCAAATACAGGAAAAATCTGTAAAAAAAGACAAACACATGGATGCTAAACAATACACTACTTAATAACCAAGAGATCTATGAAGAAATCCAAGAGGAAATCAGAAAATACTTGGGAACAAATGACAATGAAAACACGATGATCCAAAACCTATGGAATGCGGCAAAAGCAGTTTTCAGAGGGAAGTTTATAGAAATACAATCCTACCTTAAGAAACAAGAAACCTCTCAAATAAACAAGCTAACCTTACACTTAAAGCAGCTAGTGAAAGAAGTACAAAAAAACCCCAAAGTTAGCAGAAGGAAAGAAATCATAAAGATCAAATCAGAAATAAATGAAAAATAATGAAGGAAACAGTAGCAACGATCAATAAAACTAAAAGCTGATTCTGTGAAAGGATAAAAAAAGTTGATGAACCATTAGCCAGACTCATCAAGAAAAAAAGGAAGAATACTAATCAATAGAATTGGAAATGAAAAAGGAGAAATAACAACTGCCAAGCAGAAATACAAAGGGTCATGAGAGATTACTACAAGCAACTCTATGCCAATAAAATGGACAACCTGGAAGAAATGGACAAATTCTTAGAAAAGCACAACCTTCTGAGACTGAGCCAGGAAGAAATAGAAAATATGAACAGACCAATCACAAGCACTGAAATTGAAACTGTGATTAAAAATCTTCCAACAGACAAAAGCCCAGGACCAGATTGCTTCACAGATGAATTCTATCAAACATTTACAGAAGAGCTAACACCCATCCTTCTCAAACTCTTCCAAATATAGCAGGGGGAGGAGCACTCCCAAACTCATTCTACAAGGCCACCATCACCCTGATACCAAAACCAGACAGAGATGTCACAAGGAAAGAAAACTGCAGGCTAATATCACTGATGAACATAGATGCAAAAATCCTCAACAAAATACTAGCAAACAGAATCCAACAGCCCATTAAGAGGATCATAAACCATGATCAAGTGGGGTTTATTCCGGGAATGCAAGGATTTTTCAATATATGCAAATGAATCAATGTGATACACCATATTAAGAAATTGAATAATAAAACCATATGATCATCTCAGTAGATGCAGAAAAAGCTTTTGACAAAATTCAACACCAATTTATGATAAGAACTCTCTAGAAAGTAGGCACAGAGGGAACTTACCTTAACATTATAAAGGCCATATATGACAGACACACAGCCAATATCGTCCTCAATGGTGAAAAACTGAAACCATTTTCACTAAGATCAGGGACAAGAAAAGGTTGCCCATTCTCACCACTATTATTCAACATTGTTTTGGAAGTTTTAGCCACAGCAATCAGAGAAGAAAAAGAAATAAAATAAATCCAAATTGGAAAAGAAGAAATAAACCTGTCACTGTTTGCAGATGACATGATACTATACACAGAGAATCCTAAAGATGGTACCAGAAAACTACTAGAGCTAATCAATGAATTTGGTACAATAGCAGGATACAAAATTAATGCACAGAAATCTCTGGCATTCCTATATACTAATGATGAAAAATCTGAAAGTGAAATCAAGAAAACACTCCCATTTACCATTGCAACTAAAAGAATAAAATACCTAAGAATAAACCTACCTAAGGAGACAGAAGACCTGTGTGTAGAAAACTATAAGACACTGGTGAAAGAAATTAAAGATGATACAAATAGATGGAGAGGTATACCATGTTCTTGGATTGGAAGAATCAACATTGTGAAAATGACTGCAGTACCCAAAGCAATCTGCAGATTCAATGCAATCCCTATCAAAGTACCACTGGCATTTATTCACAGAAGTAGAATAAAAAATTTCACAATTTGTATGGAAACACAAAAGACCCCAAATAGCCAAAGCAATCTTGAGAAAGAAAAATGGATCTGGAGGAATCAGGCTCCCTGGCTTCAGACTATACTACACAGCTACAGTAATCAAGACAGTATATACTGGCACAAAAACAGAAATATAGATCAATGGAACAGGATAGGAAGCACAGAGATAAACCCATGCACCTATGGTCACCTTATCTTTGATAAAGGAGGCAGGAATGTACAGTGGAGAAAAGACAGCCTCTTCAATAAGTACTGCTGGGAAAACTGGACAGCTACATGTTAAAGAATTATATTAGAACACTCCCTAACACCATACACAAAAATCAACTCAAAATGGTTTAAAGACCTGAATATAAGGCCAGACACTATCAATCTCTTAGAGGAAAACATAGGTAGAACACTCTATGACATAAATCACAGCAAGATCCTTTTTGAGCCACCTCCTAGAGAAATGGAAATAAAAACAAAAATAAACAAATGGGACCTAATGAAACTTAAAAGCTTTTGGACAGCAGAGGAAACCATAAACAAGATGAAAAGACAACCCTCAGAATGGGAGAAAATATTTGCAAATGAAGCAATTGACAAAGAGTAAATCTCCAAAATTTACAAGCAGCTCATGCAGCTCAATGTCAAAAACACAAACAACCCAATCCAAAAATAGGCAGAAGACCTTAGTAGACATTTCTCCAAAGAAGATATACAGATTGCCAGCAAACACATGAAAGAATGCTCAACATCATTAATCATTAGAGAAATGCAAATTAAGACTACAATGGGATATCATCTCTCACAGGTCAGAATGGCCATCATCAAAAAATCCACAAACAATAAATGCTGAAGAGGGTGTGGAGAAAAGGGAACCCTCTTGCACTGTTGGTGGGAATGTAAATTGATACAGCCACTATGGAGAATAGTGTGGAGGTTCCTTAAAAAACTAAAACTAGAACTAGCATATGACCCAGCAATCCCACTACTGGGCAAATACCCTGAGAAAACCAAAATTCAAAAAGAGTCATGTACCAAAATGTTCTTTGCAGCTCTATTTACAATAGCCCAGAGATGGAAACAACCTAAGTGTCCATCATCGGATGAATGGATAAAGAAGATGTGGCACATATATACAATGGAATATTACTCAGCCATAAAAAGAGACGAAATTGAGCTATTTGTAATGAGGTGGATAGACCTAGAGTCTGTCATACAGAGTGAAGTAAGTCAGAAAGAGAGAGACAAATACCGTATGCTAACACATATATATGGAATTTAAGAAAAAAAATGTCATGAAAAACCTAGGGGTGAAACAGGAATAAAGACACAGACTTACTAGAGAATGGACTTGAGGCTATGGGGAGGGGGAAGGGTAAACGGTGACAAAGCGATAAAGAGGCATGGACATATATACACTACCAAACGTAAGGTAGATAGCTAGTGGGAAGCAGCCACATAGCACAGGGAGATCAGCTCGGTGCTTTGTGACCGCCTGGAGGGGTGGGATAAGGAGGGTGGGAGGGAGGGCGACGCAAGCGGGAAGAGATATGGGAATATATGTATATATATAACTGATTCATTTTGTTGTGAAGCTGAAACTAACATACCATTGTAAAGCAATTATACTCCAATAAAGATGTTAAAAAAAAAAAAAAAGAAAAATAAATAAATAAATAAAAGATTCATATACCACAATGTTCACTGCAGCTCTGTTTACAATAGCCCGGACATGGAAACAACCTAAGTGTCCATTGACAGATGAATGGATAAAGGAGATGTGGCACATATATACAATGGAATATTACTCAGCCATAAGAAGAAATGAAATTGAGTTATTTGTAGTGAGGTGGATGGACCTAGAATCTGTCATACAGAGTGAAGTAAGTCAGAAAGAGAAAAACAAATACCGTATGCTAACATGTATATAGGGAATCTAAAAAAAAAAAAAAAATGGTGCTGAAGAACCTAGGGGCAGGACATGAATAAAGACGCACATGTAGAGAATGGACTCTAGGACACGGGGACGGGGAAGGGTAAGCTGGGACAGAGTGGGAGAGTGGCATGGGCATATATACACTACCAAATGTAAAATAGATAGCTAGTGGGAAGCAGCTGCATAGCCCCGGGAGATCATTTCGGTGCTTTATGACCACCTAGAGGGGTGGGATGGGGGTTATGGGGATATATGTATATGTATGGCTGATTCACTTTCTTATGAAGCAGAAACTAACCATTGTAAAGCAATTATACTCCAATAAAGATGTTAAAAAAAAAAGAAAAACTCAAGTGGCTTGCTTTTCTTTTTCTTTTTCGTAAATTTCAGGGTTGTCTAGAAAAATAAAGGTTTAGAAAGTAAACATATATAATAAAAAACAAACAGTTTAATATTTATATATTCATTTTGATAATTATTTATATTCGATATTTAAGAGTGTACATATAATCACACAGTGTATTTTCTTTTATGACTAATTACTCTCCAGGCTTCTCAAAAGAATGGGAAAAACAGAAGAGGAAAGACCAAAAGCAAAAGAGAAAGGAAGCTGGTTTCTCACAGAAATGAAGTTATCAGTGTAAAAGGCAAATTATCTTTCATCTTCAATATGGAAGTAAAGTTTAGATGCAGAAAACCTTATGTGAACATCTACTCTCAAAGAAACTAACTCCACATGTTTATTACTTTCTTTTAAACAGTGAGTCATCTTTTAAAGATATTTACAGAGTAAAGAAAATCTTGTGTAGATACATTTTTCTCACTGACATCATTTTCCTTTTGCCTAAAGGACTAACTTTACCATTTCTTATAGTAATCATTCATCAACTTTCATATGTCAGAGGAAGTCTTTATTTCTCCTGTTTTTGAAATATCTATTGACTGGGTTTAGAATTATAGGTTCACAGTATTTTCTTTATATTTCTTGTCCTTAGGGTTTGTTGAAGTTACTTGACCTGTGGTTTATACTTTTCATAAAGTTCAGAAATTTTTCAGTGATTATTTTTGCAAATACACCCCCATATCCCCAGCCCTATTCCTTCAGTTTCTCCAGTTATAGGAGTATTAGACCAATTGTAGTTTACTTCTTTTTTCTTTGTTTCATATTTTTTTAACTTTTTGATTTGAAATAATTGTAGAGTCACAGGAAATATCAAATATACAGGGAGGTTTAATGAGCCCTCCGTTCTGCTTCCTCCCGTGTTGACATCGTACATAACTTTGCTATTGACAGTCTAATATGCAAACCAAAAAATTGACATTGTGTAATTCAGAGAGGTTATTCAGATTTTAAATTATGCATTTACTCGTTTGTGTGTTGTGTGTGTCTGTATGTATTTATACTCCATTTATCAGTGCATAGCTTCATGAAGATGAAGCTACAATGAAGATAGAGAACTGGCTACTCCTTTACCTCATTCCTCACCCTGGTCTAAATCTCTCACCCCTGACAACCACTAATCTGTTATTCTCCATCTCTGTAACTGTTTTTCATTTCCTAAATATTCTGTAAATGCTATCACACAGTATGTAAATTTTTAAGATTAGATTTTTTTTTCCTCACTCAGATAATTCCCTTGATGTCTATCTAAGTTATTACACGTAGCAGTAGTTTCTTCATTTTTAGTGCTGAGTAGTGTTTCATGGTATGGATGTAACAGTTTGCAGACGTTCGCCCACTGAAGGATATTTGGGTTATTTCCAGTTTGGGCCTTTTACAAATGAAGTTCTCTGAACATTTGTGTACAGCCTTTCTCTTGCACATAGGTTTTCATTTCTGTATCATAAATGCTCGAGTCAGTGTTTCATTGTGTATAGTTTCTACTGTTTTTTTTTCAAGCTCACTAATCTTTTCTCCTACAGTATGCGATCTATTAATCCCATCCAGTGTATTTTTCATTTTAGACATATTTTTCATCTCTGGATGATTGATTTGGGTCTTTAAAAAATATCTTCCTTATCCCTGCTTAATATTCTCAATATTTTCCTATCTTCTTGTCTATATGGTATCTTATAATAATAACTATTTTAATGTCTTTATCAACTAATTCTGTCATCTGTTATTTCTTTCTCTGTTTCTATTGATTGATTTTTCCTGCATCTTATGTCTGGTAATTTTTTTTTTTAATTGAATGAAAAACATTCTGAATTTGATTTTTCTGCGTATTAGATATTTCTGTATTCCTGTAAATATACTTGAGGTTTGTTCTCTGGTGCAGTTAAGTTTCTTGGTAACAGCTTGACTTTTTAAGGGTATGTGTCATTCAGGGTCCAGCAAGAGAAGTAGCAGAACCATTAGGATGAAGGATGAATATATACATAGGAAATGAGTGAATTGGCTTATTCAGTGTGGGGCTGGTTAAGTGGTTTCTACAAGGCTATTTCTGTATCTAAAGCTAGAGCTCAATGTCCACAGGGTAGGCAGTCTGATGAAAAACTTGGAAATAGCCTGGAACCCCATGAACTGGAACCTCATAAGGATTAACTAAAATTCATGTCCTTTTTTTCTTGCCTCTGAACTAGTTGAGAAACATATGCTGCATAAGTCATTGCCCTTCTTGTAACTAAACATACATGGCCCAGGAGTCAGAAACTGAATGAAGATCCAGAGAGAACAGTTAGCAGCCACAGGCCCAGCGGCTACTCTGGGTCAAGGAAGTGCGTCAGCAGATTAACAACAATACATGTGTCTGCATCAGAATGGCTGCTCCCTTGCTTGAGTCCTCCAACTCCCACCAGAGAATTACCCTTGGAACCTCCCTGAAACAAGAAGCACACTAGAAAGGCAATTCTGAAATGCTGTTAGAATTTCCAGAACAGCCTTAAGTCAAGTCTAATTTTGTTTTACTACTGAAGTAATTTCTTTCTGAGTACTCTTCCCAATGTGCCATGAATTCCATGTTTTTCTACTCTGGTGATAGGAACACAAATTATTCTTAAACCTATAGAGCTCCAGGTCTCTCTCTTCCTTTCAGATGAGTTTGAGTAGTTTCCTCACACACATGTACTGCTTACTACTCAGCACCCTCTGCAGATATCTGGAGCTCCTCTCCCCACCCTCTCTTTTTCTCTGCAGTTCTGTCCTCTCCAGTAGTCTATCCTGAGAATTTTAGCTCCTTGGGTTCCCTGAAATCCTCACTCAGTCTTTGCAACTCAATCAGAGTCTTCCTGGCTTTCCCCCTTCCTGTTCTGTGTCCTGGAAACACTCTGTTCAGTAAGTGGTGGTGGTTGTAGGGTTTACCTCATTTTCTGTCCCTCTGCCAGAAACATTGACTTGGTTGGCTGATATCCAGTGTCTGAAAATGTTTGTTTCATATATTTTGTCACCATTTTAAAGTTGATTTTGAGGAGAAGGGGAGATCCAGTTTTTATTTTTCCAGCTTGGCTGAAAGAAGTATTCTCTGTTAGATTTAATATTATTCTGATTCACCCTTTCTGGAGGGCATAATCTTCCAGAGATTTTTTTTAGGCAAGAGAATATTTTATTCATCCTGTCCCCTCCTATTGATGGGTCCTGAACTTGAAACTTTGTCTCCATAGCCCAGTAAAACTTGAGAAAAAACTGCTCTTCTTTTCACAGTTTTGTATTTTTGCCTCTCACCTTGCACTGCTGCAGAATTTACCTTTCTTGGGGGAAGTTATGGTGAAACTGGTTGTTGCTGAAATCTCTAGTGTCAGTATCTTCTCCATGAAATCATCAAATTCACAGCTGGTTTCCCTATCCAGTGACAGTTGCCCTCTTTCTTTGTAGAACATTTCAGTATCTTGTCTTTTCCCTTAATCAGCACATGGCCCCACTGAAAAAATGCCTGCTCATTGTAAATCACCTCTCTGAAGTTTTGTCCTCTAATTATAGCTCCTTTTGTCTTTGCTGTCCCATCAGTTTTCAAAAATATTTATAATACTTTTAAAATACAAACTTGTATTCTTCTGCCACAAGGCTACTCCATTTACCCAAAAGTAGAAGTCAACTGTTACTTTTTAAATTATGGTTTTCTGATATTCAGATATATACATACATGTATATATACAAATATACATATGTATATACATATACACATATATTTAAATATATACATATGCATTCAAATATATACACATATACATGTATATTCAAATATATACAAATAAACATACATAATATATATACATATATATCTCCATAATGCCATTTTGATTATATTTATATCTTTATAATTATTTTGTTATAACTGTAGTTTTAAGCAACATACAAAATAGTGCTACTGGGTCATCTATGTGTATCTTGTGTTGCCTTCATATTGAAATTCTTATGTAAACTTTGAGACTTTATATTTATTCAGTTTATAGCATATTTGAAAAAATAATGTTTCTCCTTAGCATATAGAAATTAAGACAAGCATTTATTAAGTACTAAGTTCTAGAAGGTAAGCAAAGGATTCATACATTTATTATATCTCTGAGGTTTTAAAATATTTATTTCTGCTGGGTACAGCATAAATAGATTAAGTTTTTATAAATAAAGCAGGATTTGTGGCCATATTGTAGAACAAATTAGCCAATGATATCTCTCACTCTGATATTAAATGGACATTCTTTTCAAAGAAGGGAATTAAAAAATATTGCTCTGACTCTGAACTACACGGAACCTTAAGAGATGGTTTAGACTTAAAACATACATTTTGATATTCCAAATTAGATGAGTATTGCAGATTCCTTATGCAAGGAACATACTCTTTAGAAGGCTGGTATTGGATAATAGATGAATAAATGCACTGGAGTCATGAAGAGGTGGGAAAACTGGAGTCCTGATTCTAGTATTTGTTTTCCTGTGTAGTAGGGAGGTCTGTTAGCTCCTTTGAGCATTTGTAATAGCTATTAAATAATTCTGACCCATGCCTTGTTTGGCTGACAAGCTGTCGTGAAAAGTAAATGAGATAAAAGATACGAAATCAATTTATAAACATAAAACTATGAAAATTTATGTAACCATATTCAGGAAACTGAGTTTCCCAGATTTATATTTCATTTAAGTGTAGTGCTTTTTAAGTTCTTATTAAGATAAGAGCATTGGAAGCAGCATGCTCTGCTGTGTAATATTTTAGTTGGGGATAGGGCTGATAGAAATCAGATGTTTTTCCTGACTGAGTGGTTGAGAAAAAATAGACATTCATATTTATACCTAAAAATTAGCAATGTTCTTGCTTATTTTAAACTTCCAATAATAATAAAACCACAGCTCTTGAAGTGTGCCGTGTAAGCAATTTTGCTTTTGAGCCCTTTAAAGCCAGAGATTGATTGTGAGGAAAGCCTAGACACACACCTATATCTTGAGTAATAATCAGGAGTGAAAAATATATATCGGTGCTTTTCTCCAAAGACAGAGTTTTCAGTCTGCTAATGATGGATAGAATAAAGCCTCAAAACTCTACTTTCTTATTTGTTTTGGATTTGTATGGTATATAGCCCAAAAGATTCTTAATATAGAATGAATGTACTTTTTTCATGCCGGATGCTATGACTTGAATCTCATAAGACAGGACATAATAACATGACATGCTTCTCAATACCTTTGATCCCATTTGATAAAGAACAAATCTTCAGTTTCCCATATTTCTATTAAAAATACAGCTGCCTCTGCAGCAGAGATTCAGAAATCCCAAAGATCAGACAACTAGGGAAAAGCTCTCTGGCAGACTCAACTGGTATATCAGTGCTCTGAGGAAAAGGATGTGTGGGAGCAGCAGAGCTTACCCTGGTTACTTCAGTTGAATAACTTAGATAAATATCGTAATATGAAAGAAAGAAAACTAGCTGAGACTACATTTTTAAAAGATATTTTCTTCTTCAACATCCTGTTTTATCTACCTACAATATCAACCAGCTGTATTTATAAATAGTACATAGAACTGGTTAAGAGTTGAGGTTCTAGTGTCAACAAATATGGGCCATAACTAGGCTCTGCCAACAATTAGGTTAGATATCGTAAACTAAGGCTCCATTTGTGTATGTGCCAAAGGGTAAAAAAAACCCATGATGGCTACCTCGCAGAGTTAGTAAAATTGAGACTATGATTGTACAGTACTTAATACAGTCTAATGGGTGGAGTGGCCTGGAGTACAGTACTGGTAAATGTTATTAATAATAATAATTATATACATTATACATATGATCATATTAATTATTAAAAAGACACAACATCTATTATGGTCTCATTATTGGGTGGCACTAACAAATACATTCTACTTAGATTCAGGTTTATGAGGGATTATAATGAATCACTCAGACACTACTGATTGTCTAGGGCATGCAGTACTAAGGATTTTTACCATTTTGAGTCTCATTCAGAAAGACTCCGAATGGTGCACTATTGAAAAGAAGGACATTGGACATTGGACAAGGATTCTCCCTAGTTGTCATGGTGACCCACACATTCCAAAATGTGTGGAAAATTAACTGATAATGTCAGCATTTAAAAAGCCTAAGTACTAGCTTCAAATACAAGGTTTTGAGTTAAAATGCTGTAAGTGGACAATGGTCATTTTCAAATCAATCTTGCTCTTTACCTCGCAGTTAAATTTCTTCAAATAACACCTACTATTTTCAGAGCAAACTGAATGGACTTCTGTATGATTGAACCCTATAGTCAGGTTAAACTCTAAGGGAAAAAAAAGCCATACTCTAACACTAATATTTTCATTCTCTGTTGCTTGGTTGAAAAAGAAATGACAGACCAAGAAATTTATGTTACTTTGTTTGAGCATAAGATGGTCCTTATCCAAACCCATTCTTACTTTAAGAATGGCAATGAGAGAAACGTCATTTGTGAAGGTTATTTACTGGAAAAAATGCAAATTCTAGAATGAAGGTTATGAATTTAAATTCTACACCTATTAAATACTAGCTAGATGACCACAGGGTTAAATAATTTTGTATAATTATACCTATGCCCAATTTTCCTTATCTCAAAAGACAGAAAGGCCCTCTATCTTATAGGAATATTAGATGGAATAACTAAAATAACATTAATGATAATTAAAATTCAAATTTTGTAAACAGACCTTCTTGGAATGTTTGTTATGTTTCTGGCACTCTGTTTATTAATTAGACGTATTTATTTATCTATGAATGATTTAAACAGTGCCTGGATATAAGGACTGTAATAATTTTTTTACTCTTTATATAAAATCTTAAATTACCTCATATATGCATGGCTCTGTGATGAGGAAGTATAACACAGTATGATTATCTCCTTTTTCTTATCTCCACTCTTAGACTGTGAGCTTTCAGAAACTTGGAAAGAGACTGTCCCTTGAAAGTTCAAAGATAAAACATTTTGGCAAAGTATATTACATCCTCAGTAATGTTTGTTTAATGAATGAATACAAATAAGTAAACTCTGGATTGATAAACTCCAGGAAATAGATTTAGTTAAAGATAGGTGCTTTAAAATTCAAGGAACACTATAAGGAAATAATCACCTAGATAGAGCAAGGCAAAGCCTATTTAAATGCCACACAATTGGCATAGAAAAAAGTATTATAAATTCAGAGAAAGAAGGCACTTTTAGGAGTCACAGTTAGATTTGAATAAAGTTCTGCAAGTGGGACCTGGAGATATGAAATAGAGAGAAGACTACTGCAAGGCAGGAGACGGCATATATCAGGACCTACAGAACTGAATAACTCTAACATCTTCATAGCATACGGAACAGGCTGCTATGGATTCCTAAATATCTGTGTAGCAGAATGGGGAGATGAGGTTGAATGGAAACTTTGGTCTGCTTTGACCTTATTAATAGTTATCTATTGAGGTTTGAGCAAGGGTTTGCTATAAGAATTATATTTACATACTGTTCATTTACGTAAATGACAGATGGAGAGGGAAATAATTTGGGAACCTAGGACCCTTTAGGCTCATATTAAAATTCTATACCTATGGTAAAATAATCTAGGCTTAGATGATAATGTTGAGAACATAAGGGAAAGCATAGATATAGGAGGTAATAAAATGAAGCCACAGGAAGAGTTAATGAAATGAGTCCAGAAAGCTACAAATAAACTTCTAAGTGGAATCGGTAATAGATTTCCTAAAAATTTTGATGATTTTTTAATTTGATTGCCTAAAGTTTCTCAAATGTTTGTGAAATACGATTATAGGGAGATAATAATGTTATATGAACAAATACAGGTATATGGTCACTAAGTTCAAAAAGTTGACGGTTTAAAATATAAAACTGATTTCCTAATTCAGTGATTACTATAATGTCTAAGATATTAATACAGTAATTATTATTTGTACTGAATATAGTTGATTTATGGTGTTATATTAGTTTCAGTTGTACAACCTAGTAATTCAATATTTTTATAGATTATACTCCATTTAAAATGATTACAAAATAAAGGCTATATTTCCCTGTGCTGTATAATATGTACTGGTTGATTATCTACTTTATATATAGTAGTTGTACTTCTTAATCCCCTACACCTATCTCGCCCCTCCTCTCTTCTCTCGCCCCACTGGTAATCACTAGTTTGTTCTCTATATCTGTGAGTCTGTTTCTGTTTTGTTATATACATTCATTTTTTAAATTTACTTCAGAGTTCATCTCTAGGTAGAGTTTTACTCTATCTAACCAAAGTCTGAGCACTCACTCCTAGGGAGCATTTTACAAATGCTAACCAATGAAAGCTTTTGTCAGTCCTTTTAAGTGTTCACCTAATCCCAAGATATAGAGGCAATTATTCACAAGTTAGTCTATTTACACATCAGTTTTGGTCACAGTGATTACCTAAATATTAATTAGTTACTATGACTAACCTCTCTAATTCAGCCTAGTCTAGGAATTGGGAATCCCAGTCCTGTACTTGAATCTGGACACTATCTCCAGATAATACAGATTTCTGCTTTTATTTCAAATAAATGATTTCAAATGAAAGTAGTTTTATCATTCTTATTAAGAGAATTTTTTTGTTTTTCTTTTCAACTCGAATTCAGAGACCTTAAAACCATCTTTGTGGGCTTCCCTGGTGGCACAGTGGTTGAGAGTCCGCCTGCTGATGCAGGGGACGCGGGTTCATGCCCCGGTCTGGGAGGATCCCACATGCCGCGGAGAGGCTGGGCCCATGAGCCATGGCCACTGAGCCTGCGCGTCCGGAGCCTGTGCTCCGCAACGGGAGAGGCCACAACAGTGAGAGGCCTGCGTACCGCAAAAAAACAAAAACCATCTTTGTAACAGAATTGCCTAAGGATAATAATGGATCATAATTTTCTTTTTTATTTTATTATTTGTTTACTTTTTTGGTAAATTCCTTCATAGGCTTTAAGCATTGCATGTTAACACTCAGAAATAGAAGAATATATTTCCTCTCCAGATGATCTTTATTTTGAATATTTGTTTAAGCCTTTGAGAGCTGGAGCTCCCTGTACATTTTATCATATCAGTAATTGTTCACCTCTCTTTTAAATTTATTCTTTGCCTAAAAAAGAGCAAGCAGCATTTTTTCCAAGACTTTATATGTCCTATCATTCTCATCCCTAATTGCACAATAACAGAGTAAAATTTATTTGTAATATTTTACAACGGTGGCTTTTTCAAGAGTCAAAATATCACTGAGTTCACTAACATCTGGAAAAGACATACTAAAAATCAAACTATCACACAGAAAGAATATTGGGACTAGAGGAGATACTCCTACACAAAAATCCTGCTTGTGGCTACATAGTTCTCTGGTTGGCACATTGAGACTTTCAAGTATTCGTTGAATTGCATTGAGAAAGGAGAGAGGACTTCTGCGTGGCATTTAGGGGCAAAGTGCCCTCCCATACCCCGCCTGTATTTCAGGATTCTTTTTCTTTGAGACTTAAAATTATGGAGTGAGGCACAAAGGAGAGCAGTAGTGTGCGTGCATAGTCAGGTGGCGTGGGTCCTGATCTCTGTCTCTTCCCCATTCTCAACACTATACTTGCCTCTTGTTCCTATTGCTTGTCCCAGTCCTACTGCTAACTTCCCTCTTTCATTAAATATTTCTTTTGGATAATCTTATCTATTTCAGATGCTTCTTAGCTCCAGAAAAATATAGCCAGGTCCAGATTGTCTGTCTCTAATAGGATGCTTCATCGGCACTAAGTTGTAAAGTAATATTATTATCGCCAAACTCCAGCCCTTAAATATGTGGGGTTTTTTTCCTTGAAATTCTCTAAGACAATTTTAACACTTGACTTAGGCACATAAGGCAAATAAGTCATTGATATTGATACTCTCTTCTCCACATCAAAAGATGACTGAATTCTAGCCATTATACCTTTAAAAATCTTTAATATATTCCATCTCTGTTATCCTCGCTTGTACTATTCCAATTACTCTTTATGAATAATTGTCATATTCATGTTGCAACTTACTTTACAATTGTTTTTCTTTATTCCTGCTAAGTGTTTTATGTATATTTCCCTCCTGCATCATTTTCAGCATGCATAATTGTATGTTTTCCACCATTCATGTTAAAAAATTAATTGGCTTTAACACTATTCTATGCCTAACAGGTAGAACAGTGAAAATAAATTAACTATCTTTATTGATCTTATATTTTGGTGGGGACACCAAGAACAACTATTCACTTAAAGTAAGAGGATTTCAGACAATGATAGTGATAGTGACAAATGCCAATGACCAAATTAAACCTGGGTGATGGGATAAAGATTTTGACAGATGTGGTAAGTACAGAGTTGTTATTAGAAGGTCAAAGAAGGCTTCTACAGTAAGGGGATTTTTGACCTGAAACCTAAATGATGAAGAGGAAATCATGCAAACGTATGGGTGAAGAATGTTTTTTTTTTTTGCGGTACGTGGGCCTCTCACTGTTGTGGCCTCTCCCGTTGCGGAGCACAGGCTCTGGACACGCAGGCTCAGAGGCCATGGCTCATGGGCCCAGCCGCTCCACGGCATGTGGGATCTTCCCGGACCGGGGCACGAACCCGTGTCCCCTGCATCGGCAGGCGGACTCTCAACAACTGCGCCACCAGGGAAGCCCGTGAAGAATGTTTTAATAGAAGTTCACATACTAAAAAGACCCAGGGCTGGATAAACTTGGCATATTCAAAGAGCAGAGAGAGAGAGTGAAGTGTCCAAAGGATAGTGAAAGGTGTGAAGAGTGAGGAGGTCAGAGAGTGGCAGAGACTGTATGCTTTCACTCTTGAAAGACCAAGTAAGTATTGGGTTGGCCAAAAAATCCGTGTGTTTTTTTTTCCGTAAGATGGCTCCAGTAGCGCTTAGTTGTCTTTAACTTCATTCAAAACTGTTTTGTTAGATTTTATTGTGGCAGCTGTCATATCAGTGTGCATTTAAAAAAATAAAACATCAAAATTGTTGAATTTTTGTATAGGCATTTTCATATTGAAGATGGACCAAAAAAAGCAACATTTTCAGCATATTATGCTTTATTATTTCAAGACAGGTAAAAACGCAACTGAAGCACAAAAAAAAAAAAAAAGATTTCTACAGTGTAATGGAGAAGGTGCTGTGACTGATTGAACATGTCAAAAGTGGTTTGCGAAGTTTTTTGATAGAGATTTCTCACTGAACGATGCTCCACGGTCAGGTAGACTGGTTGAAGTTGATAGTAATCAAATCGAGACATTGATTTAGAACAATCAATGTTATACCAAGTGGGAGATAGCTGACATACTCAAAATATCCAAATCAAGCATTGACGATCATTTTTACCAGCTTGTTTACGTTAATCACTTTGGTGTTTGGGTTCCACATAAGTTAAGTGAGAAAAACCTTCTTGACCGTATTTCCGTATGCGATTCTCTACTTAAACATAAAGAAAACATTATGTTTTTGAAACAAATTGTGACAGGCAATGAAAAGTGGATACTGTACAATAATGTGGAACTGAAGAGATCATAGGGCAAGCAAAGTGAACCACCACCGGCCACATCTTCATCCAAAGAAGGTGATGTGTATATGGTGGGATTGGAAGGGAGTCTTCTATTATGAACTCCTTCTGGAAAGTGAAACGATTAATTCCAACAAGTACTTCTTCCAGTTAGACCAACTGAAAGCAGCATTTGATAATGAAACGCATCCAGAATTAGTCAACAGAAAATGCATAATCTTCCATTAGGATAATGCAAGACCTCATGTTTCTTAGATGACCAGGCAAAAACTGTTATAGCTTGGCTAGGAAGTTCTGATTCATCCACTGTATTCACCAGACATTGCACCTTTGGATTTCCATTTATTTTGGTGTTTATAAAATTCTCTTAATGGAAAAATTTCAATTCCCTGGAAGACTATAAAAAGCACATGGACCAGTGCTTTGCTCAAAAAGATAAAAAGTTTTGGGAAGATGGAATTATGAAGTTGCCTGAAAAATGGCAGAAGGTGGTGGAACAAAATGGTAAATACGTTGTTCAATACAGTTCTTGGTGAAAATGAAAAATGTGTCCTTATTTTTACTTTAGAAACTGAAGGAACTTTTTGGCTACCACAGTAGTTCAGATTTTATTATAAATGTAGCAGTAAACTTCTGTATTATATATTTTAAGCTAAGGAAATATATGATTTGACTTATGCTTTGTAAGAATTATCTAGATGTGTGGAAAAGGACTGAATGGGTTGTTGGAGAACATATAGGAGGATGGTTAATAAATATGTGGTATAAATAAATTAACATGATTCTGTAAAAGTTTTATAGTCATTTACTAAATTAACTCAGCAATTTTTTAGAGAATATTTACCATATAATAAGAGATGAAAGTTTGGCACTCCTTCTCTCAGGATAACTAGAGACTGTGCAGTAGAGATCTGCATAGGTCTCAGTGTGAATGAGTCAGACAATGAAGAAACACATTTTTGGAGGAGAAGATGTTTGAGCTCAATTGTGAACTTTTTGCAAAAGTAGAGCTACAAAGACTTTTTTTTAAAAAGAGGAGGAATGTAAAATATTTAATAATTTAAAAATTGATTGCATGTTAAAATGACCATTCCAAATGTGTTGGATACATTTTGGTTAAATAAAATATTAGTAAAATTTATTTCATCTGTTTCTTTTTTTAAAATTTTTATTGGAGTATAGTTGCTTTACAATGTTATGTTAGTTTCTATTGTACAGCAAAGCGAATCAGCTATACTTATACATATAACCCCTGTTTTTCGGATTTTCTTTCCATTTAGGTCACCACAGAGCACTGAGGAGAGCTCCCTGTGTTATACGGTAGGTTCTCATTAGTTATCTATTTTATACATAGTACCAATAGTGTATATATGTCAATTCCAATCTCCCAATTCATCCCGCCCCCCTTCCCCCTTGTTGTCCATATGTTTGTTCTCTATGTCTCTGTGTCTCTATTTCTGCTTTGTAAATAAGATCATCTATACTGATTTTTTCAGGTTCCACATATATGCGTTAATATGTGATATTCGTTTTTCTCTTTATGACTTCACTATGACAGTCTCTAGGTCCATCCACATCTGTACAAATAACCCAATTTCGTTCCTTTTTATGGCTGAATAATAGTCCATTGTATATATGTACCACATCTTCTTTATCCATTACTCTGCTGATGGGCATTTAGGTTGTTTCCATGTCCTGGCTATTGTAAATAGTGCTGCAATGAACATTGGGGTGCCTGTGTCTTTTTGAATTACGGTTTTCTCTGGGTATATGCCCAGTAATGGGATTGATGGGTCACATGGTAGTTCTATTTTTAGTTTTTTAAGGAAACTCCATACTGTTCTCCATAGTGGCTGTATCAGGAAGAGCACATGAAAAATCACATAATTATAAAAAAAAGTACATTCAGAGGACCATAAATCAGTGTATACACAGTGATGTACAACTAAGGGCTCTAGAGGTAAATTACCTACATTCAATTCTGAGTCCTCCAGTTACTTGCTGTGTAGTCTCTGGTCACTCACTAAATTGATGCACGTTGTTTTCATCTGTGAAATTAGAGTAAGTATACTCACTAACCTATAAAATCCTTTTGAGGATGAAATGTTGGTAAAATACTTGTTAGAGTGCCTGACAGAGAGAAGGTAATCAATAAATGGTAGGTATTATAATTTATTATTATGTTTGGTGAAATGAGGAGTGTCTTCAGCAGAAGGGTTTAAAGAAGTGGAGGTGACCAAAAGTGACACAAGAAAACTTTTGAAGGTGATGGATATTTTTCTATAGCGATGGTATTATAAGAATATGCATATGTCCAAATTCATCAAATTGTGTACAGTAAATAGGTACAATTTGGTGTATATCAATTATATCTAGGTAAAGCTACAAAAAAGCTTAAAATATAATAAATAAGGTTGATAATATAAATATATAGCAAATTGTAAACCATAATAATGAAAAATTAAATCTTTAAAAGAAGAAACAAAAAACTAGGAAGCATCACAGTAGGAATGGTTATTTTGCTATATTAATAAGTATTGACTTCGTCATGAAAACAACTGGCAGCCAGTCACAGTTTCTATGCAAAACTTATGTAATCAAACAGGTTTCTCAGAGAAATCACGTGAATCACATGGTGGGGAATGAATTACATGGCAGGACAACTTTTATCAAACTACTCAGTTGGAAATTTGTTCTAACTCAAGTGGGAAATACTGAAAGTCTGCACCAAGTCACAGGGGGTGGAGACAAAAATAGGGTATGCAGAGAAATATTTAGGAAACATACTTTACAGTGCTTGGAGTTTCTCTGAATTTCTAGAATATGTGAGGAGCCTAGGAAAATAGTATTTATCAATATAATATTTATCCATTTTCTTTTCCAGAAATGACTATGTGGCAGCTTCTTTACATACACAGTAGCCAATTCTCATAATGATCTTTTAAGGCAAGTCTTACTACCATGTTATAGTTGAGGGAATAGGGCTCAATGGGGATAATAACTGTACATGAATACACACAACTGGTAAGTGCTAGAACCTGAGTTTGAAGCAAGATTTGTCAGGTTTCAGAGCCCATGCAATTTCCACTAAACATGAGTCCTTCTGTCTAATTGGGAGCTAATGGAACTGGTGAATGGAGATACATTTCATCAGGTTTGGAGTACCTCAGGAGATGCACATTCTCACAGAAAATGTGGTAGGTCAAATTTTAGACATATTCATTTGAGTTACTACTGGGACATAAAAATGAAAAAATGGTTCATTTGTTAGAAGTATGAGATGACTGAAACTCCGTGTGATTAATTAATAGGTCAAAAGTCATTCAGAAAAATAGAAGACCAAGGATTTTATTTTGATCTGACTCCAAGTCCATATTCATTGCCTGTTCTTTCCCCCACCCATCAGCGTAGCCATTATTCTCCCTAGGAGGAGCGCTTCCTTCACCAGCTGATCCAGCCAGATAGTTACTTTTTCTATTTTCTCAGTAATTTACACAAGCTGCTACTAAAGCCTTAATATCATTATGTTTCAACTATTTGTTTAGTGTTTTTTCCCTAAATATTTGTAAATGTCTAGAATTTGGGGGCAATAATATTTACTTTAATATATACAATGCAGGCTCCCAGTATCTATTTCTAGAATAAAGTGATTAATGAAAAAGATAAAAATATAGTGGCCAGAAACCAGGAAAATGGCCTATTTTATAGAGTACTTTTTTATTTTATTTATTTATTTTTGGCTGTGCTGGGTCTTCATTTCTGTGCGAGGGCTTTCTAGTTGCGGCGAGCGGGGGCCACTCTTCATCGTGGTGCACGGGCCTTTCACTGTCGCGGCCTCTCTTGTTGCGGAGCACAGGCTCCAGACGCGCAGGCTCAGTAGTTGTGGCTCACGGGCCCAGTTGTTCCACGGCATGTAGGATCCTCCCAGACCAGGGCTCGAACCCGTGTCCCCTGCATTGGCAGGCAGATTCTCAACCACTGCGCCACCAGGGAAGCCCCTAGAATACTTTTTTAAATGGCACCATTATGTCTTCCTGTTCAAAGGACAGGTTGAACTATCTGAATTCACAGCTCTGCCCTCATGTATGTAAGCCTTGCCCTGTAGAAAGAGTGTCTTTAGAAGGCTGTGCTGAAGTTCAGCCTATGCCATTCAACAGCACAGCAGGTATATCACAGCCCATCACTTCTAAAAGTTAATGTACCATCCTTCACAAGATCCTCTCTAGACTAATATTGCCAAAGTTTAAATGACATTAATATAGAAGTTCATGACTGCATAATGTAGTTTATAATACTGAGGACACACTTTAACAGCAACAACCATTCTTCTCATATTTTCATTGTCTTTTAGATATAAAAATTGCTCTCGTGGAAAATTGTCATTTCCCAAAGGTACAATTCTTTATGATGGGGCTACATGGGGTACAGAATAGCTGAAACCTGAGTAAGGAACAAAACAGTAGATAAAGAAAGCAACTGCAATCTAAGGACAGTTAAATTCTAACAATTGGCTTTCTCATGTTCTGTTTTCTGAACAAAACAAAGAACATGAAGCTCTATGTGTTATTTTCTCTGTATTCCTATGAGTGCATCCTGTGTTTGAAAGTACTTATGTTTGTGTATCTTATCTCTTGCTGTTTTTCTGGCTATTATCTTCTATTTTACTGATGATGGCAGATATTAAGTATCTCCTAAATGATCCTGGACTTCAAGTGACTCTATGACTTTGTTGATACTTAAATTTTAGGGGGCGATATATGAGGTATTCAAGCTGCTTGAAGCTCATTATTCATGACTAGGGCATTTGTTTAAGTTCCTATGTACTTGCCTACTATAAGGAACTAGGCTAGATATGTTAAGTCTTCAAGAGGACTCTATAGCATTGCTTATAAATCCTGTATTACAGTCAGGATTAAGAAACCCTTTGGGCTTCCATTCCTCTGAGTGTTATTCGGTCTTCCAGTAAGGAGGGCATTTTATTAATAAATATCCCTTTTTGCCAATCTAGTAGCTGATGAGGAAACAAAACCCTTTCACTTGAAAACAAATTATTTCACTCTTCCTCACAACAGCATCACATCCAGAATAGAGGCCTTAACGACACCATTTAAAAATTTAAAAATAAACAATATATGCCAAGTTGCATTTAGAAAATGTCTCTCCCAAATCAATATTTTTATGTCCATTTGTATCATTCAAAAATCATGATTGCCAATTCAAATTGATCACGATCAGTGGTTAGAAATTATTTGAGGCAAGTGAATAACATAAATGTAATTCAAGGAGGTTTTTAAAAACAAAGTGTCAAGCTGCTTAAATATTCAGAAGTACTCAAACTGTTTATTTTCACATGACAAACTTTTCTCATTTATTTATTCAAATTAAACCACATAGAATTCTGTTGTGTCAAGAGAACCTAAGGAGAATTCTTAAAACCATGTTACTTTAGAGTTCTAAGATCAAATGACTTTCAAAAAACCTAGATTAAATAAAGTTGGATAGATCCTTTGGTGGTTTAACAGTATGTTCGTGATCCTTTGGACTTCTTCCCTTTGAGAGGTAGGGCTTAAATCCCTTCTCATCAGTATGGGATGGACTTAGCGACTGGCATCTGGTGAATAGCATATGGAAAAAATGTATAAATTCCTAGATCAGTTTGTAAAAGGCATTGAAGCTTCCTCCTTGCTTCACTCTCTTAGATTACTTGCTTTGGGGGAATGCAGTTACTGTCATGAGGACGGTTAAGCATCTCTGTGGAGAGGTCCACGTGAATAGTCACTGAGTCCTCTCCATACTGATTGCCAGCAAGTGAGTGAGCTTCCTTGAATCAGATCCTCCAGCTTCAGTCAAGCCTTCAGAAAACTGCAAGCCCTAGTCAGCATCCCAACTACAATCTCATAAGACTCTCAGCCAGAACCAACCATCTAAACTGCTCCCAGAGCAGTTTAGCTCCTGATCCAGAGGACCTGTGAGAGATATTACATGTTTACTGGTCTTTTATGCTAAATTTTGAGGTCATTTGCTGTGCAGCAATAGATAATAAATAGAGATTCTTTTACTCCAGAACTTCTCAGAGCTTTAATAGGTTGATGTGCTTTAGCTCTAAAAGAAAAACCTAATAATACATCATGCAGTGCAAGTATATTTAACCATAGTACTGATTCCTCAAGTGCATTTCTTGGAATTATAACTTTGCTGAACAAGTGTATGAATAGAAAAGTGTATGTATAAAAACTAGTATTTTTGGTAGCCAATGTGTGCCAGTAATTTTCTGTGTGTAAATCCTCATCAAAATATTATAATGCATTATTTACGCCATTTAGCACTTAAGAGTGATAAGGCTAAAAGGGAAAAGAATTGTCCCCCTGATAAGCCATAGTTATTTTTCATGCCATTTTGTTAGAAACCCAAGATTTATTCAACTTAGTGACATAGGGGACAGAAGAGGTGGATTTTCAAATAATTACCTTTGGGCATCAGTTTTTTTTAAGTTACGTAGAGGTGGCTGGAATTGTTGATAAGAATGCTCTTTTTAAGCATGAAAATTCTGATTGTACTATATGAACTGAAAATCAGAAAAAAATATTTTCAATGAATATTTCAATAACATAAATATTAAATTTTAAAATAATTTCAGACTTTGCAATGGAAAGAACCCACTAATTTGAATCACAAGTTGTAGTTTTAAATTACTGTTCCAACATTTACTAGCTATATCAGATGTGTCCATTGGCAAGTAAAAGGAATTCTGGTGATATATTAATGATGCTTGTTATCTCAAATAACCAGAAGTCCAGAGGTAAGCTGTTATACAGTAAGTTAATACAGTGACTCAATAAGGCAAGGGTCTGATCAACTTCTGTGTAATTCTCTTGACATGTATCTTATTTGCTACTTGGCTACAGTAACTCCCAGCATCAAGTCCTAACAAAAATAAGTGCAAAGCCTAGAAGGTGGTCTTTATCCTGTGTTATTTATAAGAGCAAGAAAAACAGTCCCAAGAGTCCCCCTTCTATCTTAGTAGTTTAGGTTATGTCATTAGAATTATCGAGATTGGTTTTTAGAAATTAACATTTAACCCCTTTGTCTTGGGAGGGACCCATGAAACATATATCTTCCAATAATTGGACAAGATTAGAGTTGTATTTTTTAAGCAATAAATTAGGTGACAGGAACCTATAAGATCAGCAAACAATGCTGAAATATTGATGTGACATTGAGTATTACATAATTTAAATATTCTCTTTCCTTCAATTCCCTTACATGTTAAATTAAATAATGCCTGCATTAAAGGGCTATTATTATTACATGGTGTAATATGTTTTTTAATATGCCTCAGAAGGATCTA
Organism: Tursiops truncatus; assembly: GCF_011762595.2. Taxonomy (NCBI): domain Eukaryota; kingdom Metazoa; phylum Chordata; class Mammalia; order Artiodactyla; family Delphinidae; genus Tursiops; species Tursiops truncatus. The sequence continues at coordinate 37,920,668 of NC_047039.1, forward strand.
AATGCATAGAATGAATTCACATGTATATATGCATGAATAAATGAATTTGGACTTTTTATTGATGATATTAATGAATACTGATTAATGATATTAATGAATACTGATTAATAATATCATTAATGATATTAATGAATACTGATTTCCCTCCAGTTGTCCTTAATTGGTAAAAATTGACTCTATTGGAGATATTAGGGCATTACAAACTATATGGTAATTTTGTGACTATATTTCCTCAATTTGCATTTCATATTATTAGCATAATATCCCTCGGGTTCTTCAATATACCTAAAGGGCAATTTTATCTACATGCCAGATCCTATTCATACCCTTTACTTTCATTTTGTAACAACTGTGATGTGAAAGCACAGGTTGCTGCCTTGCTGCAAAAGTTCACTTGAGCATAGTTTTGTTGTTATCTATGAGGACAGGTGGTTTGAAAGTAGTCTGACACTTCTGCACACCCAGAAGAATGCACAGTGAATGCTCCGTCATGTTCATGAACTGAACAGAGATCACTGCCAACATCAGAAAAGTGACTGCTGTTGCTATAAGAAACACAATTATGATATCCTGCCTTGAATAATAGAACTGTTGTTTTAAAACTAGTACATCTAATAACAAGTCATACATTGTATGTATTTACTTTAGGGAAGAAAGAAAAATTCCATGACCTTGATAGTATTAAATCTTAAGGGGTTTTGTGAAGAATTGCTAGAGTTACAGTGTGAGATCATTAGAATGTCATTTTATCAGGCATTTGATTAGCTGTCTTCCTAGTTGAGGAGCCAAGAGATGCTTTCAATCTGGTTGTTTCTATTTTGCTTAGATATTCTTGCTTAGGAATACCTAGAGGTATTATTTAAATTCAGGAATTTAGGGACATAAATATAATTCATTTAGGGACATTAAATCATGGTATGAACTAGATATGACTTGGCAAGCCAATTTAAAAACATGTAAGTGGGGCTTCCCTGGTGGCGAAGTGGTTAAGAATCTGCCTGCCAATGCAAGGGACATGGGTTCGAGCCCTGGTCCGGGAAGATCCCACATGCCGCAGAGCACCTAAGCCCATTCACCACAACTACTGAGCCTGCGCTCTAGAGCCCACGTGCCACAACTACTGAAGCCCGCACACCTAGAGCCCGTGCTCTGCAACAAGGGAAGCCACCGCAATGAGAAGCCCACGCGCCGCTACGAACATGCGCCGCAACGAAGAGTAGCCCCTGCTCACGGCAACTAGAGAAAGCCCGCACACAGCAACGAAGACCCAACACAGCCAAAAATAAATTAAAAAAAAAATGAACATGTAAGTACATAGCCAATTAAACATAATTAGAAAACACTGAGTATTTAAGCTAGTTTTACATTATCAATCCTTCTTTTTAATGTGATTTTCTTAAAATCCAGAGGCATGAGTGACTATAAGATTATAGTTTCAAAATGTACAGGACACTAATTCTACAAATGTTTTGTAAAATAAAAGGCCTCTGTTATTAAGTTTGGCCAGAACTGCTTACTATAAGCTCCAGGGAAATTCACAACATTTGTATATTAGAAAGTCTGTTTAAGTTTATTCAAAAGAGACATGTTCAATATTAAGACAGCATTGCTCAAACTCACTTGACAAATTAATACTTTTCATTCATATCACCTTTAACTTCCTGAAAGAGCCTTCATACTCCTACTTTATACTTTATACTCCTACTCTCTCTACCATCAGATCTGTTTTCATTGATAATTTCAAAATTATCAATGACCTTCAAGTTATTAAATTTAATGGATATTTCTGGAGTATGTTCTTCTATGACATCTAGGCTGTATTCGATACACACACTCACTCCTTCCTCCATGGGAAAAGAAAAGTCCTTCACTTGGCTTTTGGAACCCACTCTCCTGGTTTTCTTGCCTACTTGGTAGCTCCTTCTCAGTCTCCTTTGAAGGTTCCAGATTTCTCAGATCTCTTAAAATTGGAGTGCCTTAGAGCTCAGTAACTACTGTCTATCTCTTATTTATTTATGATCACTAAAAATTCCATTTATATATTGATTGTTCATAGATTTTCTGTAATCTCCAGCCTGAAATCAAGACAGGTTTGTTGAACCATATCTCCTCATTTGTCTGGTTATATCTCTAACTCAGCGTGTCTAGTTGAACTCCAAATCTTGTCCCCTCAAACTTGCTCCACCTGTGATTTTCCTCATCTCAATTGTTAGCACCTCCATCAAACCCTAAACTTCAGGGTTATCTTTGTTTTCTCTCTCTGTCTCTTTCTGTCTGTCTGTCTGTCTGTCTCTCTCTCTTTCTCTCTCTCTCTCTCCCCCCCCCCGTCTCTTCCCCCACCTCTTCACCCAACTCTTAAGCAAATTCTACTGACCATCTTGGTCCAAGCTACCATTATCTCTTTTTTTGTAAATTGCAGTATAGTTGATTTACAATGTTATGTTAGTTTCAGATGTACAAGAAAGTGATTTACACACATATATATATATTTGTATATATATATATATATATGTTATACACGTATGTATATATTCAGATTCTTTTCCCTTATAGGTTATTACAAAATATTGAGTATAGTTCCCTGTGATATACAGTACGTCCTTGTTAGTTATCTATTTTATATATAGGAGTGTGTACAACTGTAAACATTAACCTAAAACTCCTAATTATCTAATCTCTTGGCTAGTTTCGTAATTTCCTAATGGTTCTAAGCATATCAGCTTGCTCTTTAGCTTAGAATCCTGCATCCTGCAGTAGTTCCCCATTTTATTCAGATTACAGGCCTGCATATAAGACTGGCCTGTATGGTCTGGCCTCTTTACAGCTCTATGAATTCATGTCTTATATTTCTCCCTTTTATATACTCTACCCAGCCACACGGGTTCCTAACTGTTCTTTGAACAATATATGTACACTCTATCTTAGGGCCTTTGCACAGGCCAAGTTTTCTACGTAAAAAAGTTCTCCCATCTCCATATCTTTCTGCTAATTCCTTCATCTCTCTCAGGTCTTTGCTGAAATGTCACCCTCTCATGGTGCTCTGCCTTCACCACTCTAGTTTAAATTATAATCTGTGCCTTTACAAAAAGTGCTTTCAATTCCAAATGCTGCTTTTATTTTTCAATGTTTCTATAATACTTATTTTGTAATAGTTCATGTACTTTATTTATCATATTCACTTTTTTTTTTCTGAATCCCATCAGAATCTATGTTTCACAAGGGCAGAAAACTGGCTCATTGATAATGTTTCAAGTGCTTATAACATTTGGGGTTTAGGTTTAGCAGATGCAAACTATTATATATAGGATGGATAAACAATAAGATCCTACTGTATAGTACAGGGAACTATATTCAATATGCTGTGATCAACCCTAATGGAAAAGAATATGAAAAAGAATATATATATATATGTATAACTGTCACTTTACAGCAGAAATTAGCATGGCATTGTAAATCAACTGTACTTCAATAAAATTAAAAAAATTTCCTAGTTCATGAGAGATGGTCAATATATATTTGCTGAATACATTAATTAAATATCATTCATTCATTTAATCACTTAATGAAAGTAAGAAAAATAAACACTCTTTTTACAAAATAATGAAAACATATATAACAAAGTCAGAGATATACTCTTTCCTAATAGAGTAAGACACAGCAGGGAACTGCAATAAATAGTTATTATAAATTTTAATTTTAGATAGTATGAATGAAGACTTAAAAAGTTACAAGATGCTTATGGAGAATACGTGAGTAAATAGAGTAAGTAAATATTCTAGAATATATTTCATTTTTTCCAGTTTTAGTGAAATATAATTGACATATAACATTTTATAAGTATAAAGTATACAATGTAATGAGTTGAGATATATATATATAAATAGATATAGATAGAGAGAGAGAGAGAGAAAGAGAGAGAGAGGGAGAGAGATGATGACCTCAGTAAGTTAAATTAACATCTCTCACCTCCCATACTTAGAAGTGGAATTGCTGGATTATACTGTAGTTCTATTTTTAATTTTTTGAGGAATCTCAATGCTGTTTTCCATAGTAGGTGTACCAGTTTACATTCCCCCAATAGTGAACTTTACTATTCCCTTTACTCCACATCCTCGCCAACACTTGTTATTTCTTGTCTTTTTGATGATAGCCATTCTGACATGTGTGATGTGATATCTCATTATGGTTTTGATTTGCATTTCCTTGATGATTAATGATGTTGAGCATCTTTTCTTGTACCTGTTGGCCATCTGTATGTCTTCTTTGGAAAACTGGTTATCCCAGTCCCTTGCCCATTTTTAATTGGATTATTTGCGTGTGTGTGTGTGTGTGTGTGTGTGTGTGTGTGTGTGTGTTTGCTATTGAGTTGTATGACTTACTTTTTTATTTTGGATATTAACTCCTTATTGGATTTGTGAAAATATTTGTAAATATTTTCTCGCATTCCATAGGCTGCATTTTCATTTTGTTGATTGTTTCTTTTGCTGTGCAGAAGCTTTTTAGTTTGATGTAGTTCTATTTATTTTTTTATTTTGTTGCTTATGCTTCAGGTATCATATTCTAAAAGTCATTACCAAGACCAATGTCAAGTAACTTTTCCCTGTGTTTTTGTCTAGGAGTTTTATGGTTTCAAGTCTTACATTTAAGTCTGTAATCCATTTCCAGGTAATTTTTGTGAGTGTTGTAAGGTAGGGGTCTATTTTCATTCTTTTTTATGTGAATATCCAATATTCTCAGCCCTATTTATGGAAGGCACTCTATTTTCTTCATTGAGTATTCTTGGCTCCCTCATCAAATAGTAGTTGACCATATGTACATGGGTATATTTTTGTATCCTTTATTCTGTTCCATTGATCTGTATATATGTCTTTATGCCACTACCATACTTTTTTGATTACTACAGCTTTGTAATACAGTGCATGATAACACAAAGGCAAAATATAACTAACTTCATATACATTAGTGAATCCACATGAATGAAAACAATAATATATTTTAGAAGAAATCCATAATCAAAAGAATTGCTTGACATGGAAATTTGGTGAGTCATAAGAGAAAACATGTTTTATTTGTACGTAATCTTGTTCTGAAGAAGTTATTGGGGCCTCACTTTCCTCATCTGTTAATTGAGGGGATAGAAACACATCAGTGGTTTAAACGCTATTTAGCAAAGTCTTAGCTGATACCTTAGAAGCACCTTAGAGCCCAAGAGAGGTGAAGTGCATAATAGAACATATGGGAAAAGGTTAGCTTATTCTTCCATAACTTCACCCAAAGACATTATGCTTTTTGGATACAAGTCAGATTTGGTGTGAAATTTTCTTTTAAGGAGGTTTCCACCACTAAATTCTAAAATTTGAGCACCACTGCATTTTTAAATACCTAAAATATCTTGTGACGCAAATATTTCTCCTTGATTTGATTTACTGAGAGACCACAGTGTACAGTAAATTATGCTAAATGAAATACAAAGAAATATAGGTGTAAGAGTAGATTTCTTTATTCAAAGAACTTATAACCTTTTCTTACAGAGTCTGACAGTAAAAGTAGAGAGTATTTAGCTATATTTTCATTGAAGAGTACAGAAGGGGAGAGACGATCATTTATTGCCTGAAAGAAAAGTTGTATTATTTTGTTTTAGCAATCAGTCTTTTCCTAGGAAGAGAGGAAAAACAGAGAGATAATCTTGTGTAGAGTTTAAGAAAGTGGGACTCAAGGATTGATGGACTTTGCAAAGTGGTCGTGTTTAGGGATCAGTTGAACTTCAGCTTGAAAGCATGTTACAAAGTGGAGATTGTTCTGATTGGCTGACATTTAGAAGCCTGGGCAGTGGAAAAAGGCTGTTGCTGCTTGACTGATTCTAAGAAGTGTGCTGCTGGAGGAAGTTTCATTGATCAAATATGATGGCCTTAAAACTAACTCAGGTAGTTACTTGCTGCTATGGCCAGAAACAGTCTTTTCCTAGAAAGACGGGAACTTATTCTCCAGAGAGATAGAAAATACATGTTTCCTTCCACACTCAGCAGTGTGCCCAAGTCATGTTTCCTTACATTTTCTCTTTTTATTAAAACTCCAAACTAAAAAACTGGTAGAATTCTGGCCAAAAGTAAAAGTACATTTAACGTATGAGTTGAGAAGAGGAGTTAGTATGCTGCTGGGCAGCAGATTATTTTTCTTTTTCAAATATGGGGATATAAATGGAGCAGTCCAAAGAAAAAACATAGGTCATGCCAATAAGAATGATCATATTTAAAAAAAAAAAAGCAATCTGCAAACATGACATAGCTTTGGTGCTTGTCATAATATAAAGCTTTGGGTGTGAATGCCAGAAATGTTCAAAGAAAGGAAAACAATGTGAGAAGGATAATAAAATTGAGATCTTGTTCTGGACATTATACTCAGAACAATGTCCATTTTAACACTGGGCAAACATTATGTTGGGGAAATACAATAAGAATTATATTGCATCAGCATAATCTCAAAATGGCTTTAGAACACAGATCAAAAATGTAAACATGTATAGCATCCATTAGCAATTCATTAAGGAGTGGAGCTACCTTTAAAGAACAGAGTGATATTTAATTTCATCATGTAGGGCCAGTTAATCAAATATTATTAATTATCACTTTTGATTCTTACATAGAAGATTACATAGTCTTGATTTATTGACCAACAAATTCCTATTACAATTTGTTCCTCTAGCAAAGTAGATAATTCGTTTCAAGACCAGTCCACAAGAAATATTTTCAGGCTATGTTTTTTGTTTGTTTTGTTTTGCTTTAATGTTTTTTTAAAACATTCTTGACTATTTGTATGAATAGTATGAGGACTTTTTATTATTTTGGTAATTCAAAAGATCTGCCAAAACACTCACACATAAACACATATACATACGTACATACCAGTATATGTGTGTGTCTCTCTATATATATATGCACAAATATACAGCATTTCCTAAATATATACGAAGAAAAATTTACTTAGAAAACATAGGTTTTTAGGAATTAGGTATTTATACATTTTACCAGTTTGGGACACCTCAAATATCACACCAAATCTTATCTATGTATTTTCTTCTAGTTTTCTAATGAATTTTACCTTTTTTTTGTATTATATGACATTATGCACTGGTCATATATTTAAGGTTCTATAATAATAATTTATTTTATTGTCTTCATTATAATTATAAAATAAGATTAGCCTTATTTTGTTTTCTTATTGTAAAAATATTACAATTGTAAATCAATCAAATGAACAAATAAAGATATATTAAGGGGAACTGCTGAAGCATAGTACTTAAACACATGGTCTCTGCAGTCAGGCTACTTGGCTTAAAATCCCAGCTCCACACTCATTTGCTATAGTATATTGGGCAAGTCACTTTATATTTCTAAACATTTGTTTCCTCAGTTATACAATAGAGATGGTGCTAGCATCTACATCAAAGGATTCTGTTGAGTGTTAAATGGGAAGATTAATGTAAAACACTTCACAAATTTACTTGCATATAGCAAGCAATCAGTAAATCGTGGCTGTTTTTTTTGTTTGTTTGTTTGTTTGTTTGTTTTGCGGTATGCAGGCCTCTCACCGCTGCGGCCTCTCCTGCTGCGGAGCACAGGCTCCGGACGCACAGGCTCCGGACGCACAGGCCCAGCGGCCATGGCCCGGGGCACGAACCCGTGTTCCCTGCATCGGCAGGTGGACCCTCAACCACTGCGCCACCAGGGAGGCCCTATTCTCTGCCTTTTTACATCACTTATTCCTGCTTCGAAGCCCAGCATAGATCACAAACCCTCATGCTAGTCTCGTGGAAAGCTCAAATTTGAATATTGATTTCCTTCAATGGGGGATTTATTAAGTTGCACCAAGCACTGACTATCACCCTCCACCCTTTGCTTATCTATAAGCAATAGAGAGCAAACAGGCCAAGAAGAAAGTAGAAGCCTAGTGCTTTTAAAAATGGAATCATAGGGTTAGAACATGACACCGAAGTTCAGGGTTTCAAAGATAAAAAGCTGAGGGGTCCAGGTTCTGAAGAAAAACACAACAAGGAGGTTAGCTTAATATTCTATACCACTTATCCTCTCAAGGCATTTTCATATTTATGTGCATGGACTAAGAGATCAGGAAGGCCAACAGAAAGGTGAAGCTAAGAGTCCTGAAAACTAAGCAGAATCTTTGGTTGTCTTACAGTATTTGGGTTTTAAAAGGTGGAGTACAGGCCATGGCTAGTATGAGTAGCTCAGTAAATAGTTCAGGTTTGCAGCTGAGTCCCATAAAACTAATAAAAACAAACCATAAATAGACAAGTCCCTATAAAGTCTGAATCCCATTATACCTATTATAATTGTCAGATGAAAATTAAATCCTTTCTGTGGGAAGATAAAAGTTACATCTCTAAAATTTTCCATGTACAGTGACTACTATTACATCTAAAACTACCAGACACATCTAAATACAGTACTAAATTATTTAAAACCAACATAAAAAATTCAACAAAAATAGACCCACGTATGATCAAGACTGTGGAGTTATTAAAAACATTAAAACAACTGTAGTTAACTGTACCTAACAAGATGAGACTTTCATAGGAGAATTCAAACAGGAGATAACAAATTGGATAACCTGGGAGAAAGAAAATACAATAGAGCAATTACTATCTCAGTAGGTGGTTTTAACAGCAGATTGGATGAACAAAAAGAGAGAATCAGTAAAGTATAATATAGTTCAGTACAATCTGAAGAGAAAATGGATCAAAAATGGAGAAAAGAGCATAAGAAACATTTGGGACAAAGATCAAAGTGTCAATCTTCCTAATTAACATACTAAGAGATAGGGCAGAGTGGAGTGAAGCAGGGCAAAGGGAAGAAGGATATCAAGGATTTAAGAGTAGTTACACACCCCCAAATATGATGAACATAAGACCATGCCTAGAAAAATAATTGAAAATTGCTAAAAAACAAAAGATAAAATCTGAAAAGCAGCCAAAGAAAAAAATAGCACTACCTTCATATGAGCAATAATAAGATTGACAGATGCATTTTCAAAAGAAATATCTGTATGTGGAGTTATTGTATCCTTATGCTTTATTGTATTTCATTTAGAAATAGTTTATTAAGTATTAAGTTAGATTACCATATTATTTAAGGTAATAAATAGTTCTTTTAGCAGTGTGGTGGTCATGAGTTGCAATCCATTTATCCCTCTTCAGAATTAAAGATGTTTTTAGCCCAGCTGATGCAACTGTTGCCGGCATCCAGCACTCAGCTGTCAACGCTTAATAGAGATTACCACCATCCTGCTTCAAGATTGCCTCAACTAAAGATTATCACAAAGGTTATGACCCCATCTCTGATTGGTCCACATCCAGTGATTGCTCAACACATGTGTAAAAATACCCTGCATTCTCATTCAGTCTTGGAACAACTCAGATGGGTCACCCCATCCCCAGTACTCCCTGCAGAGGTAGCTCGGCCCTTCCATTGAAACTGCATTGCACTTTGACTTCTTCCTCTGATCCAGCTTCCTTCTTTCTTCATTCAAGGCTCACAACCCTGGGAGAACTCCTTAATAAACCGCCTGCTCTCTGCTTTCTGCTTCAGAGTCTACTTCTCAAAGAAACCAACTTGTGACAAGTAGGTTCCATATTTTTTCCCTCTTCTTGGGGCAGACCTTTATTCTTGGTTCAATTGAAATAACTTTGCATGCTGTTTACTCTCTCAACCTGTTTATGTTTTGTACTAGATATTTATATAGAAACTAGAATAAGATGTCTATAGCAAAGAGATATATAAATCAAATAGGAATAAAAGAAAGAGTATCAGAGGAAGAAAGATAAAAGAGCTACAGATTGGAATCCCTCTATTCACCTAAGTGTAGCAGTTTGATATAGTTATATATCATTTGGTAAAAGAGGAAAGGGGATTGACTTCCAAGTGTCTGCATGAGAGCTTTAAGGAACTTTTGACTATCACTAAGGGATGCTATATTTGTACTGTGGAAAGTTCAGAAATAAGAGTAAAACCAATGAATCACCAAAGTAGTAATTAGTAAAGTTTAAGTACATGGGAGCACTCAAACCAAACATGGAATGAAGCCCAGGGGTATATTTTTATAAAGCAGTTTATACAGTGAGAAGGAAGTGACTTTTTTACTGTGATTGGTTATAAAACTAGAATTTTCTTAAATGATAGGAAATTGGTTAGTGGTTATCTTGTATCAATTTGGGGAAATTTTTAAAAGTTTTGCTTAAGATTTCCAGATGCATAAACAAAACGTGACCCAGGTGAAGTTAATCTTGCAAAATAAGCTAAATTAAGCTTTGCTTATAGGACTAAACTAGTTTCATCTGCTCAGAGAATTTTCAAGAATGGTCTCCATTTTTTGTTTGTTTTAACATGCTAGTGATGTCACAGGTATTGAGCAAGTTAAACAAGACAGGTGTTTTAGAAAAATATATTTACCTGTCATAGTGTGATTGTCATGTATTTTTCTGTTTAGCATTTGAGAGATAAAATGTTAAATACCTGTTTATTTTTGCAATGAAGTTGGTATTGACTATGTTTTTATAAATATACCCCTTTTTAATTAATTAATTGTTGGCTGTGTTGGGTCTTCGTTTCTGTGCGAAGGCTTTCTCTAGTTGCGGGGAGCAGGGGCCACTCTTCATCGCGGTGCACGGGCCTCTTACTATCGCGGCCTCTCTTGTTGCCGAGCACAGGCTCCAGACACGCAGGCTCAGTAGTTGTGGCTCAAGGGCCTAGTTGCTCCGCGGCATGTGGGATCTTCCCAGACCAGGGCTCGAACCCGTGTCCCCTGCATTGGCAGGCAGATTCTCAACCACTGTGCCACCAGGGAAGCCCTACTTGACTATTTTTAAAACATTTTATTGAGATGTGATGAGCATACCTTCCAATTGACCCATTCAAAGCTTGCAATTCAATTTTCTTTTTTTAGTGTATTCAGATAGGTGCAGTGACACCCAGTCAATTATAAAACATTTTTATCACCACAAAAGGAAAGCCCATACCTTGTGACTATCATCCCGTTAACCCTTTGATCTCTACACCGATCCCTAAGCAATTACTACTCTTTCAGTCTCTCTATATTTTTGTGTTCTAGTCATTGTATGTGAATGCAATCATAAAATACGTGATATTTTTTGACTACGTTCATTTACCATATGTTCTCAAGATTCATTCATCTCGTATGTATCAGTACTTCATTGCTTTTATGTCTGAATATTCTTTTGTATGGGTATACCATATGTTGTTTATTCATTCTGCAGTTGATTTATGGATTGTTTCCACCTTTTGTTTTTATGAATAATTTTGTTGAAACATTCACGTACAAGTTTTTGTGTGGACATATGCATTTATTCCTCTTGGGTTATAGGAAAACTTGACTTTTAATCAGCGAAACTACCAGAGTGTTTTCCAAAGTGTCTAGACTATTTTACATTCCCACCAGCAGTGTACCAATGTTCTGATTTCTCTATTTTTTCACAAACACTTGTTGTCTTCCTATAATACTCTAACCATCTCATTGAAGTGTGAGAAGTGGTGTCTCATTGTGTTCTGGATTTGCATTTCCATGATAACTAATGATGTTGAGCATCTTTTCATGTGCTTACTGGCTATTTGTATATCTTCCTGGAAGAAATAACTATTCATATCATTTGCTCATCTATTAATTGGGTTGTCTGTGTTTTATTATTAAGTTGTAAAATTTCTTTATATATTCTTGATACAAGTCCCTTATCAGATAAATGATTTGCAAGTATTTTTTTCCTATGCTGTGTGTTTTCAGTTTCTTGATGGTGCTTTGAAGCAATGTTTTTAATATTGATTAATCCAGTTTTTTTGTTTGTTGCCCATGTTTTTGTGTCACTTCTAAGAATCCTTTGCCAAACCTAAGGTAAAAGAGATTTACCCTTTTGTTTTCTTACAAGAGTTTTCTAGCCTTACCTCTTATATTTAGGTCTTCGATCAATTTTTTTTTATGCGGTACGCAGGCTTCTCACTGCCGCGGCCTCTCCCGTTGCGGAGCACAGGCTCCGGACGCACAGGCTCAGCGGCCATGGCTCACGGGCCCAGCCGCTCCGCGGCATGTGGGATCTTCCCGGACCGGGGCACGAACTCGCGTCCCCTGCATCGGCAGGCGGACTCTCAACCACTGCGCCACCAGGGAGGCCCGTAGGTCTTCGATCAGTTTTGATTTAATTTTTAAATAGGGTGTCAGGTAAGGGCCCACCTTAATTTTTTGCACGTGGCTATTTAGTTGTCCCCGTATCTGTTGAAAAGATTCTTCTTTTCTCTTTGGGTGGTCAGGGCACCTTTGTAGAAAATCATTTGACCATATGTGTGTGAGGATTTTGGATATTCAGTTCTCTTCCATTGAACTACATCTCTGTTCCTCTATCAGTACCCTGTCTTGATTACCATTGCATTGTAGTAAGCTTTGAGGTTGGGAAGTGTGAGGTCAGATACTGCAGCGGTCCGCAACCTTTTTGTCACCAGGGACCAGTTTCATGGAAGACAGTTTTTCCTTGGACTGGGGGGCGGGGCAGGGGATGGTTCAGTCTATAACGCCAGTGATGGGGAGCAGTGGGGAGCAAGCGGCAGATGAAGTTTTGCTCACTCACCCACTGCTCATCTCTTGCTCTGCAGCCCATGGGAGGCAGGGGCTGGAGACCCCTGATATACTGTGTTTTATTTTTCAAAGTTGTTTTGGCTCTTCTGGGTCCCTTATAATTTTATATGAATTTTAGAATAAGCATGTCCATTTCTATAATGAAGTCAGCTGGCATTGTAATGGGGAATGTGTTGAACTTGTAGATAAGTTTGGGAAGTGTTGCTATTTTAACAAGGTAAGTCTTTCAGTCATGAACATGGATTGTTTTTCCATTTATTTAGATATGGTTTAATTTCTGTGAATATTTTGTGGCTTTTATATTATAAAAGTTTTTACTTTGTTAAATGTGTGTCTAGTTTTTTTTTTTTCTTTTCATATTACTGTGAAAGGAATGTTTTTCTTAATTTCATTTTAAGATTGTTCACTGCAAGTATATAGAAAGACTATACAAGTGTATGGAAAGATTGTAGTAGAGGATGATTATTTCTGCCTAATTAAATGTTTTCTATGAGGCAGATATACAACCTCATTAGTGTTTTGGGTAATATATACATTTTCTAGAGAAAAAGAATGAAACCAGAGAAGACAAAATAAGACTTTAAGGCTGGATGAGATATTGGTTAAAAAATATCTTTACAGATAAATATGAATTTAATGATTAGAAGACGCTTTGTGAAATTATTAAATATATTTAAGTAGAAAATGTAGTTTCTACTTATTTATTCACTCATTCACTCAAAATATTTAAAATTTACTAGATAGAATGAATTTTGATGGTCACTGGGAATACAATAGTGAGCCAAATGCCTACCCTTTTGTACATGCTTGTTTAATCTTCTTTATCATTCACTAGATTATAAACCACATGAGGTCAGTGATTGTCTTACTTACTCTTGCATGGTACGAATAACTAAGAAGTTACGCTAATATATAGGAGTGGCAGTTAACCATAATAAGGAGTTTTGGGGAAGATTAACCTTTAATCTGAAAACTTAAGAATAAATGTGGTAGGCAAAATAATGGGCCCCTCAAGATGTCCCATCTTAATCCTGGGAATCTATGGACATGTTACCTTACATGGAAAAAAGGGACTTTGCAGATGTGATTAAGCAATTTGAGATCAGAAGATTATCCTAGATTGTCTGGGTGGACCTATGTAATTTATAAAGGCTCTAAGAAGTAAAAGAGGGAGGCAGGCGCTTCAGTATCAGGAGGAAGTGATGTGAAAAAGACTGTACCAGACATTCTGGCTTGGGTTTAGAAAGAGTGACCAACTAAGGGCTGCAGGCAGGCCCTGGAAGTTTTAAGCATAAAGAGGATGAAAAAGATTAATAAGATACAAAGGAGTTAGAATTAACAGTGAAAGTGGTGAACAAAGAATAAAATGTTGATATCATGGTTTCCTCCCTGGGTAATGGGTGGGTGGTAGAATTGTTGAATGATATATCAACACTGAAGGAGAAGATTTGGGAGAATAGAAGTTCAGTAACATATATCAAGTAATAGGTTTCTCTCAGTTGAGAGATCAGTTGGCTTTATGAGTTTGACAAAAACAAAAAAAACCCAAGTGTTCAGGGTTGAATATATAAAATGTAATTGAAGCAGTGAGGAAATTGTTCGTATACTTTGCCAAAAAGACAGCAAAGAAAATATGGATCTAGAACATAACCCTGGGAACATTAACATTTAAGCGATTTTTTTTAAACACTAAACTTATAATATGTTATTGGTTTGGCCAAAAAGTTCGTTCAGGTTTTTCCATAACATGAAAAATCTGAATGAACTTTTTGGCCAGCCCAGTACTTTTGCTCTGCTGTGTAGCAGGCTTTGGAGTCAGAGAAAACAGGATATAAACTGTGCTTCCGTATGGATAGGTCAAGTTCCTTAAGTACTTTGAAACAGTTTTCCTATTTTCCCATTGGGTATAGTAATTTCAAATTTGATATTTGTGTGAGGGAAAAATAGGATATCATATGTGTGATGCCTAATAAAATGACTGATTTATAAAATTGATGAATAATTTTGTGACCATTCTGTCATGGTCACTAAACAGTGGCTATTGTTTGATCACTTATTAACTATAATTTCTAATGTTATTTAATATATTTCATTGTTACATAAAATACAATTTTCTTAGATAATAAAATGGCAAAATCTTATGTATAAAATTTGACTTAATGCTTCCATAAAAAACTAATCTATGGAACTATGGAAAAATATTTCATAAAAATAGAACCATGAACAATAAATCAAAATATATCCATTGTTACAATAAATTAATATTTTTTATTGGTTTTGGATCAGGACATGTTCAAATTAATGCAATGCTTGAGATTAACCAAAGCATTGCAAAGTTTGTTATTAAAAACACTATTAAGTGATGCAGTAACTAAAGAAATAAAGCCTAGCACAGCAAGGTGTTCCTCCTCTGCTCTTTGTGTTTGTGTCTCATTGTTAAATATTTAATTATCACACCTTCCCTAAAGGTTATCAGAGGTTTCAAAGCATAAATATTAATGTTTCTTCTCCCCAAATAACAAATTTTCAAATCTTTCATATAACCATTTACTAATGATTGTAGTCCAGGAATGTAATAATTCTCAATTCCCTGTGTTGCTACTGTAATTTTTGTTAGACTGGAGTTTAGAATTGAATTATTATGTATCCTTGTTTTTTTCAAATAAATTGTAAGACCTTTGACTTAGCAGTTATGCTTTATAATTGTGTAATATCTTTTAGAGTAGCAAGTGCAATGGTGGATACATAATAGATATGTTTTGATTAAGAAGTAAGCATAATCCCAGTTATTTTGTTTGACTAGTTACATAAGAATATTGATCTATTTTTTTCTTATTTGATTTATTTAGTTGTGCAGTAGTTGTATAAATCAGAGATTATAACATCAGTTAAAACAACCAGGAGTGCTTGACAAGAAAAGCAGCAAAAAAATAACAGTAAAAAAGTAATAACTTAAAAAAAAATAGCTGTGGAATAATTGCATCAATAACCCAAACAAGTTAAAGTCTGTAAGAACTGAAGAGTTGTGTGGAACTGAAATTTATAAAGTATACACATGCATACATACACACACTTAAACACATGCATTTACACACTCACAACATTTTCACACACACACATGATTTTTTTTAGCCTACTTGGCTTCCAAGTGGAGATAAAGAGTTGAAACTTTGATCAGCTATTATACATATATATTTAATTTTTCTCACACCAGTTGCTATACAAGTTGGCAATTAAAATTTGTTCCTGTAGAATCTTTCAAATTATATAGTGTCTTTTGAGATCTAGAGTTGCTACTTAAGAAATTATGAGGCCCAGAATAAATTTATTACAGAAGATGCTAGAGTATAAATGGTACTTCCACAATTTTTATAAAAAGTGTTTTGTATTAGCTCAGGCTAATTTTCTATAACAAAATACTATAAACTGGGTGGTTTAAACAACAGGAATTTATTTCTCACAGTTCTGGAGACTGAAAGATTGCCAAGATCAAGGTGCTATCATGTTCATTGTCTGCTGAGGACTCTCTTCTTTGATTGAAGATGGCTATGTCCTCACATGGTCTTTCCTCAGTGCAGGTGGAGATAGAGAGAGACAAGGCAAGCTCTCTAGTGTCCCTTCTTCTAAGGGCACTAATCTCATCATAAGGGCCCCACCTCCATGACCTCATCTAAGCTTATTATCTTCCAAAGGCACCATCTCCAAATACCTTTATACTGGGGGTTAGAGCTTCAGTATATAAACTTGGAGGGAACAATTCAATCCATAGTCCATATATATTTCCAAAACTGTTAATACCTTCAGACCTTGAGAGAACATTTTCCAATAAGAGTTAGAAACAGAATAATAAAAAATAGTGGTAAGTGTAGCTTCCTGATAACAAAATTCACATTATGATGGTTTTAGGATGTTGATTAGGAAAGTTGCAGTTTATATCACAGTTTCACAAAACGTTAGGCAATTTTCATGACTCTGTTTATTCATGTTCTGTGTTTATTCAGTGGTCTAGCAAGGTTCTGACCCAATTTAATTTTTGCCGAAATGACTATTTTTTAGTGTAATTAATTACTACTTGACTAGAATTGATGATTATAAATAAATTTTTGAGATAAAAATTTCATATAAAAAATGAAATTCATAAGGGAAGGGATTGATCAAGTCTTAACTGATTCAAAGTTAGAATATATTTTATATGACCTAAAAAAAATAAATAGTGAAAAATAAGGAACTTTCAATAATATTAAAATTGCCATCCTAACAATTGTAAAACATGTCCAAAACTAAAGGAAATACAAGGATCTAGATGTAAAAATAGTCTACAAATATGCAAAGTAAATGAACAATTCATAAAATAAATGAACAGATTAAAATAATATGTTGGATAATAAAATACCAGTACTTGTTTAGAACTAAAATCTTTGTCAGGAAAATTAAAAAAGAAATCCTTGATTTTTTTTTTTTCCCCTGATGTGTAGAAACTAACAGTTTAGCATACTTTTATCCCAGCATGACTCTACTGTTAGTAGTAATTTTTTCATTGAACATTTAGAAAAAAACAGGAATTCACAAGAACTATTATGAGTTCCATTTAATGATTAAAGTTGCTGTTTTCTGTACAGATGGATCTTTAACTTTGTCATTTCATATTAAAATGAAGACATTTTAATATTTGTTTTCATGTTTGCAGTTTGATGTGTCAGGTATTAGAGCATACTATTAAATTGCAGTTTTCCCATCCACACTGTTCTTGTCTCTTCTTCTCTTTTGCTGTCCTTTATTATCCTGCAGCTTCGTTTAGTGTGCTAATTTTGGTTTATATGTTTTCTTTCTTACTTAAGATGGAAGGAAGTTGTCATTAGCAAGTGGGAAGTATTATCTTTGTCATGTAACCAGTACTATAAAAATTGCTCATTTAATGAGGATTGACAGCACATACAGAGAATGCATTCTAGAAAATCAATTTAAAGGATCACTTTTCACTTATTATCTGATTGTAAAGCAGTATAATGATATTATACATCATGTTAGAATTATAGTAAACAATTCAAATAGCTCAATACAAGTTTAAAGCATTTTCTTTACCCCTTAGTTTGATGTTAAAAAGTAATTGTCAGCCACTGTGAAAATAGTATCCAGTGTTCAAGCTTATGGGGTAAATTAGTATATTAACATGTGTATGATATTGCTTATGCCAGCAGTATCTGGAGGTGTGTGCATTTCCAACACTGTCACCTTTTAAAACCACATACTTGGATGGATTTGAATTAATCACACTCTTAAATTAGGAGGCTGGAAGGGTAAAGAAGGTGTGTCTCTGAATGAAAATAATTATGTTTAAAGCTAATCTTAATCTGGGCCAATGATAGGCTACTGTTTGACTGCCTTCTCTCAGACTTAAGAGAAAAATAAGGGTAATGGAATGCCATAGTGAAAAACCTTTCTCAAGTTAATTTTTACATTTTGTGAGGCATAGTTGTGTATACACCTATTCTTGTCCTTCAATCTGTTTACCCTAATAGCATTTTTAAATTATAGACAATATTCTTTTAAAGGCTGGTCACATTCACGGTTTTTAAAAGTCCATGCTATTTGCAAGAAAGTGTCAGTATTTAAGGGTGTAGGATTAAATAGTGATGCTTTGTTGAAGGGGCTTCCAAAAGTATTATCATCATCATTAAATTATATTAAACAATTTGAATAAACTTTCATAACCGAAATCTAAATATCATACCACTAGATGGAGTTTTGGGTTTCGTGTTGGAGTGTTAGATACATGCTATAGAATTCCAGAGAAATGTATTTTATACTTACTGTAAATATCAGGAAGCATTCACCAGTATACTTAACTAGCTTTCTCTGAGTATTATTAGAATCTGTAATAAAAATTTTAACTTCTAATGAGTGTCATATACTAGTGATTAGAAGAACACTGGTAAAATAGAGTATAGCATTTTATTCATGCAAAACATAAATAAAATGTAAAGCAATGTGGGAAACTGTCGAATTTACTGGAAAGCTAAAGCTAATACTCTGGGATAACACTTTACTTCATGGTTGTTTTAGTGACTGCTGACCTCAAGATTAAAAAAACAGTTTCACCTGGTTAGTCACTATTAGTAGCAGCTAACACATGGGCCATGTGTGTGCTGGTGACAGGCACCAGTAACTCATACTATTTCTCCTTTAACCAGAAATTGAGTTAACCACGCTCTATGTGGTAGAATTTCAGGAAAGTAATACTCTGAGCATGTCTAGGATTCTTACTGGATGGGCATATGTCTATGCCATTATGAACAAAAAAGTCAGTATTGGCCAAGAAAACCTTCATGTATTAACAAACTGCTTGAAGAACAGAGCATAAACAAGAAAGTGTGATTAAGATTTAAGGTTTAAAAAACGTTCCTATAAATAAACCTCGTCTTGAAAATCTCAAAGACCTGTAAACCTCCAAAATTTCTGTAGTCAAACACAATCACTAATATTAAGGAGGCTTCTTGAATAATTTAAGGTAGCAGAAACAGCCCATTCCCCAGAGAATAGATAGGTGAGGCACCTGGAATCTATAGCAATGGAAATTTACTTGGAAGTCAACATCCTAGTGAAATGAGAAACAAAAATTCATACATGTTATCCATATTAATAAAATCTTATTTTTACACTTATACAGCAAATGCTTAAGTAGCTATTCTAGGATTGTTTGTGGGGCAGTTTAGGGACTGAACATTTAAATCGTCAGGTATCTCTTTTGTTTTCTTTAAAGTTAGAAAACAGATTCTGAAAAGGAAAGGAAAGTTAAAAGCTAGCTAATCTGTGTTTCCTATCAGGACAGGACAGAGGGGATTATAACCACCTGTGGTAAATGCCTACCAGTTCAGCTCTGCTTGAAATGACCTATCTTACAAGTTTGCTGCATTCCTCTCTCAGAGAAAGTTACTGACAACTTGAAGAAGTTTGAGATTGTACCATGCAGAGAGTATCATTCTAGACTCAACTAACATATCAGTTTATACGTTGTAATACAAATGAAAGGCACATCAATTCTGGGCCAACATTTATCTGTGTATTCCTCCTCTGTTCAGTTCTTACTTGTCCTATGTTTTATAATCTAAACTATGGGCTCAATTCAATTTATTATCTTTGGCCAAGAATTTAAAAACAATAAGCCAAAATGTCACATTAAACATCGCTCAATTGTCAAAGGAACAAAGTAAAAAATTGTAGTTTAAAATAATGGAAACCTTCATAAACGTGTATAACAGTGCTGCTATTTTTACATCTTGTTTTGGCATAGATATTCCAAAATATTGATGCAACAAAATAGATAAAAAATGACTGATTTATCTATGCAAAATTAGTATCTTCAGGAAAATAGTATACTGGATCATCTAACCCAGAACTATTATATTCAAGCCATGAATTTCTGAGCATTTCTCATATACAGTTTCAAGAAAAACATCAGTCCCTGAAATTTATTTCTTCCTGAAATTTGCCTTCTTAAGATACAAGCAACTGAATAATGCTGCTTCCTTTTGAAGAAAATGACTTTAAAATGCTCTAGGTAGAATGCAAGTAAGGATTTATTTAGAATGAATATGAAGAGAATATGCATATTAAAAGTCCATAAAATTATGTGACTTCGACTTTAAAATCCACATAAAAATAGATATCAGAGTTAACACTGAGAGTTTAGATGAAAATAATTATTATAAACAGCATGCTTAAAAAGACTCGGACTTATGACTAAAGTATAACATAGGCAACCAATGCTAATATGATTGTATCCATCACATTTAATAACAGCATGAAAAAAATCTCCATTTCAAAACTTATTTAAAATGCTCTGGATGACAGCCCTTAAAAAAGTATTCCTCAAATTTCCAACCAAAATTCCTTTGAAAACAGAAAATGAAGAAAACACAACAGGAGTATCAAATTATTACTGCAATTAAATGGAAATTTTTATTAATTAGAAAACTTGGTGACCAGATAGAGGAATAAAATTGATAGACCAAGTTATTTCATTTACAAAAATGCACATATGAAATAAATAGGAAAAAGCTTCTAGTTTATAAATAGAGTTAGTCAATTATTTGCTCAATTATATGCAAACTTTTTGGGAATCCAGATGAAATGGATGTTTCTCTAAGAAACTATAAATTATATAAAATGGTTTCACGTTAACTAGAAGGATACTTAGAGAAATAATGTTCAAAAACTAAAAATATAACAAAGGCAACCAAGCTGATATAATAAATCAGTCATTTTTTAACAGCATTAATAAATCTCCATTTCAAACTTTGGTTTAAAATGCTCTGGATAACATCTCAACATTCACCAGATACAGGTATTTTCAAGTAGGAGAAATTCTACAAAATTTCTAAGTAATATTTAATTCCAGTACTTTTTAAGTTTTCTAGACAAAAATGATAATTAAATTTTTCTGAATTATTTTTTGAAATCAGAAAACATTAATAATGTATTCATAAACCTATTGCAATGAGAGAATACTAAAACCAGTCTCCCTGTTAATATTGGTGTAAAAATCATTACTAAAAGTTCAGCAAACAGGCTTAATTCAAGAATGTAAACATGGTATAATATTAAGAAATATATTAATACAGTTCATCATATTAATAGGTCAGCATAAAATTCATACAGTCATTTCCTTGAAAATTTATTTAATAAAGTTCAAAAATTATTTAAAAACCTTAAATAAAAATAATGAATACATAAGCATAACATTAACTCATAAGCCAATATCGTGCATAGTACAGTAACATAGGAATTAACACTAAACTCAGGAAGACTAACTAGGTTGTGTGTTATTAACACTCCTTGAATATTCTACTCAAAAGTCTAATAAATGGAATTAGAGAAATGAAAGAAACAATATAGCAATTTTAAAATTATATACAAAAATTACCTTCAAATGTACAAAATGAGTTAGATGAAAGAAATGAAAGGATAGATCTCATTTGTAACATGATATCAATGGAAGCACTTTTTAAAATGTTTACAGTGGGCACATATAACCCATTTAAAAATTGAACACTTTTTTTAAGTCACTAGGTGAAAGGGATTAAAAGGGATAAACTTCCAGTGATAAAGTAAATAATTCATGCGGATATAATATTCAGAATAGGAGTGTAGTCAATAATATTGTAATAACTTTAAATGGTGACAGATGGTAACTGGACTTATTGTGATGATGTAAATGTACATAGACGTCTAATCACTATGTTGTACCCTGAAAATTAATAAAACATATGTCAATTATTGCATCAATAATAAAAAAAGACAAGAGCTTTGGAGGTTTAAAAAAAGCAATATGTTTGATGGCAGCAAAATATAAATACTCATTGAATATTTTAACAAGAAATCTGAAGGACAGCTATAGTTAAAAATCTGTAAATCTATAAAAGCTTTTGAAAAAAGCATAAAAGTGGACTTTCCTAAATAAATGGAATGACATGTCAAATGTCTGGAAAAGAGCACTCATCATGGTAAACATACCCATTCTTTCTAAATTAGTCTGTAATGAAAATCAAAATTCCAAGAACTTAAAAAAATGACACCTAGAAACTTGATTCTAAAATTCATTCTTCCCTATCAAATACACACATGTAACAGAAAAGAAATTCACTAAATAAAAAGTTACTCATGTAGTAATTGACAAATAGAACAACAGGGGGTAAAAAAAGACTTTCTGTAAAGAGAAATGAAGAAGAGGGTTCATCATTTAATTTTACTGCCAAACCAGTAAAAACAAATTTAAAGTATAAATTCAAAGTTAAGTGTACACGTAAGAAGAAGTGGCACATTTCTAATCCTTGTACTTTCTTTTATTTTACATTAAGTCAAAGCTGTACTCAAGGGTATCCTAATCAGCCTTGTTTAAGTTTCCCACTTCACCCGTCCAGGTTCTGAAGGAACATACCCCTTAGAGCTGGGAAACATGTGGCAGGAGAATGGGTGGATAGGTGGATGCACAGCCCTGACATGACTATAGAATCTCTAGGAGATATTTGGATCTCTGAGGCTTTTCCCAAGAATAGTAAAGCCCTAGCCACATGAGCGTGGGGTCAGCTAAGTGCTGCAAAGCACCATAACTCCTCACTGGGGCAGCCAACTTTGCATCTTTCAGAACCAGTTCATAGACCTGGAACCATGGACAGATCCTGCTTAGTTGTGGCCACTCCTGGAGAATCATTTGGATCCAACAGATACTAAAGGCTATCCCCACAGAGTGTTATCAAATTCCATGCACCTATTCCCATAACAGGAGACTTCTATTCCTACTTGCATGCTGGTTCCTCTTAGGCCCTGGATGCCAGGCTCAGACACCCTGGGCAGGTCTGGCTTAGAAACACTAATGTGAGAACTCCCTTGAGTCAAGATGACTTGGCAGGTTAACCCCATGGAGCCTGAGGACAGATGAGTTTCAATCCCACCAATCGCACCTCTAGCCGGTTGCTGCCTCTACTCCTAAATGTTTCCTTGCTAAGGTTCCTTCTGGGGTGTCAGGCTTGGTCTGGTTTGAAATGGGATATTCCTTAATGAAACCCTAGATCCAAAAGGCACTGAGGAAGATCCCACAGACCCTATGTTCAGATCAGTACTCCAAACTACAAGACCCTCCCAGGCACTCTGTATCCCTGTTTATTTCTAAGGCCTGGATGTAGTCAATGTTGACTGTGGAAATGACATTAGTGTTGATCTTAGTCTCTGGCTCAGGGATTTAAAACCTTCTCATTGCTGATGCTGGCTGAAATCAACAGCAGAGAGCTACTGTTGGAGGTGAAGCAGGTGGTTGACTAGGTGGTTCTGCCTCTGGGAATCTATACTCAATATAATTAATAAAATATATTTTTTAATGTAACAAAATTATATGCCAAAGTTTGAAATATTGATTCTGAGACTTGACATTTAGTTAACGGAGGGAAACTCATAACACATTATTGAACCTAACTCATTTAAGACATCTATCCAGATAAATAATGATGAAGTAAAATTTGCAATTAAAATGAAACTTATTTTTTTTTAAATAAAGACAGTATATGCTTATTATAGAGAAGTTCTAATATAAGGAAACAATAATGAAAGCAATTACCACTCCTAGTCCTAGAGAATTTTCATTTTGATTGAGATAGTTTCTTATCTTAGTATCTATTATTTATTTTGGAGCATTTGATATATATAAAATTGTTTTTACTAACCTGTGACTTTTAAAAAATATCCAATGTTTACTTTAAAAATAAAAAATATGGGGCAGCATTAATAAAAATCATGCACAATATCAATTACTTAGGGATTTTTAGATATGTTTCTATATGTTGTGACTTTTAAGAACATGCAACACAAATACATTTTCAGGGGCTGGTAAGAAGAAAATATGGAGATATTGCTAATGATGATAAATATGTGTCTGGTGATTTACTAGTCTTCGTTAATTCAATAAAAAAGCCAAAAACTTATATAATTTAAGACCAGCCCATCAAAAATCCATAACAACGAGAATAACTGTTGAAATTTTATTTTATTCTCTACAGCAATGATGTTTTTGTAAAGCAATGCAAGTAACTTGGGTCAGCCACTAAATGGGGGGGGGGGGGATGTTTAGAAGAAAAGATACCAATTTCATGTTAAGCAGTCATCAGGTATGTTTCGAGATTTCACCTATACCACACAACAAGGATATATTGATACTTACTGGGTCACACTTCTTGGGAACAGCAAAGAAACTGAAGCAGATGAGGAATTGCAGGCAGGGTCAAACTTTCTTCTTGAAAATCCTCTTGGGTTACAAAAAGCATCATAGCACATACTAGACCTAGCACATACTAGACCTAGAATCTTTAATCACAGGAATTTGACAATTTCTTCTGCCTTCAGTAGCATTTCTTGTGTGATTGGCATCCCTTTGTATGTATTTTAATAATTAAACAGAACACACTTGAATGTAGATATTTTAATGTCTTCCTTTCTGGTGCCATGGAACACCTGGTTCTAGTTTTGCAAGAAATATGAAATTGGAGTTATTCCTCCAACACTGAGTGTTTGTTTTACCAATAAAACATAGCTGTTTAGTTTCCGGATGTTATATATAAAATGCTATATATATGCAAACTATATATTATATATATATATAAAATCTCCAAACTATGTGTATAAATATTGCTTGATTAAACAACCAGGAGAAGGCATGTATACACTATCTTAGAATTCTTCATGTCACACACAATATATATATACATACTCACCCCATACTTTCATAACATTTCTCTATATCTTATTTTTGTTATATTTATAATTATCTTACATATATTTTATTTTCTCATTTATTGTCTCCTACTAGAATTTAAGGTCCATGAAGGCAGAAATTTTGTTTGTTTTCTACTCTACCCTCCATTGCTTGGTTATGTCTAGCTCATCATGTATATACAGTAAATATGTGTTGATTGAATTAACAGATGAGGGCAATATAATTCCCAGTTTATGAATGAGGAAACTGAAGTTGATTATTTAGTAACTTTTGCAGTGTCACACAAATAATAAAGAGTGGAGCTGGAAATTGAATCCAAGTCAATATTATCTAAAGTTTATATTTTACCCCTAAACCAAGATTAGTGCCTGCAAACCTGGAATATACCTGTATTTCAACTCCCTATGGATCTATATTGAGTCTACAAATAGGAAGTGGATATATGCATAAGTTGCATACAAGAAAACTTGAATATTTCCTACCTGTTCTGCAATATCATCAATTGGTAATTCAGTTGACCATTCAGTATATTAGAGGACCACTGCTCCTAAATTCTACCAAAATCTTCTTTATATTTATCCATTTGAGATCAATAACCAGCCTGATTTCTTTTATCTATAATATATCCATTAACAGGAAATGAAATATATATTGACACTAAATAATTATGCCATCCTGTCAGAAACTCTCTTTCATTGCTATTCTTTTTATTTTACACTTACAATATACTTAAGTTGGTGAAAGAACACAGAGGAACAGATTTAATGTGACTGAAGGCTCCCCCCACAGAATCTTAAATAGCACACAGACTTTTCTTTGGAAAAGCAGATACAAGATTGTAGCCATTAAGAGGCCATGAAAAAAAGGACAAGGAACTTAACAAACATTAAGATTCCTCCACAAAGCATTTCATCTTTGTCAGAATTTAATTTAAAACATTTCTGACATTCAGTTATTCACTGTAAACAGACTCTGAATCAGATCATCTGCTGCCAAATTGAAATTATCAAATAGACATAAACCTGAGTGTTTTTGGCATAATGATAGCCCATAATGAAAAAATTCTTCCTAAAGGCATCATGTACTGTAGATATTAAGACAAAATCTAAGAAGGAAATGGAGACCTAAACAAATAGGCTTGCATACTCCTAAACAAAGAAATACCTTGAGAAATAACATTGAAACTCTTAGATTTTAATTGGATCTAAGCTTGATTTCATACATTTTATGTTATTTTACCAGTGTCATACATTTATCAACACCCTTGCAAACTGTCTTCTTATTTATTTGCATTTTATCTTGTTGACATGTGTTAATGAATATTCAAATTGATGGATTAAAATAGATTAACAACTAAATATAGCAGTACTGCCACATACTCAGGGCAATATTGTCAGGCATCAAAATAGAATCTCTGTTAGCCACATGTGGCTGATTCATATCACAAAGGACTCAAATGCCACACCGGAGTGTTTCCCAACTCACAGTCAGGTATTTTACTAATCCAGAGCCTATTACCTTCCCCTTTATACATGTTTAATTTCCACAGTCTAGCTGCCTATAACATTGAAGTATAAGATGGCACAGTCCTAATCTCTGAACACTTGCAATATCTTGGGCGCTTGATTTCATTTTAAATAACTTGGTTAGAATTATCTGTTTGTTGATCAAATGATAATTGGGGTTAGTTATGCAACTTGTTACATCTGAGGGAACCCTGATGAAACTATCAGCAGATTTTTCAGTGGAAACTTGCTGGCCAGAAGGGAGTGCTTCTGTAACAAATTACCACAGGTTTGTGTCTTAACACCAATATATTGCCTTACAGCTCCATTTTTCAGTGGTCCTTACTGTCTAAAATCATGGGATTAGCAGGCCATGTTTCATTATGACTGCTCTAAGAAAGTTTCCATTTCTTTGTTCATTCAGAGTGTTGGCAGAATTTTGTTCCTTTTGGTCCTACAAAAGAAAACATACTAGAAACCACTGAGCCTTATACTTTAAAAAAGTGAATTATATGACACGTGATTTACCCTTCAATAGATATGCTAAAAGAAGTTGCTGAGCTACCTATTTATGTGTACATAGTAGTCGATATTGGCAAATATTTATAATGTTTCAAGGAGTCTTTGATGATTGAGTTATCACTCATGGTCTTTGCCCTCTACATTTGTATCATCATCTAATCATTCATATAATGTAAAAATGTGTCATAACTTTAGCCTACAGCTAAAGTACTTCTCAACCCAGTATATGGCAAAGTTCATATGAGAATGAGTAACCATAGGACCTCAAAAGATAGTATTGCTTCCTGATCAGATGTTCAATGAAGGCCCCTTAAAGGATGTGATGGCTTCCAGCCAGAGGGAAGAATAAAAATCTTAGAGGAAAACATAGGCAGAACATTCCCTGACATAAACTGTAGCAACATTGTTTTGTATCTGGCTCCTAAAGCAAAGGAAATAAAAGCAAAAATAATAGAACCTAATTCAACTTAAAAGCTTTTGCACAACAAAGGAAACTGTTGATGAAATGAAAAGAAAACCTACTGAATGGGAGAAAATACTTGCAATGATATGACCAATAAGGGGTTAATATCCAGAATATACAAATAGCTCATACAACTCAACATCAGAGAAACAAACAACCTAATTTAAAAATGGGCAGAAGATCTGAATAGACATTTTCCAAAGAAGACATTCAGATAGCCAACAGGCACATGAAAAGATGCTCAGTATTATTAATCATGAGAGAAATGCAAATTAAAACCATAATGAGCTATTGCCTCACACCTGTCACAATGGCCGTCCTTAAAAAAAAAAAGTGTTGGTGAGGATGTGGAGAAAAAGGGAATCCTCGTATACTGTTGGTAGGAATGTAAATGGATGCAGCCATTATGGAAAACAGTATGGCGGCTTCTAAAAAAACTAAAAGAGCTACCATATGACCCAGAAATTCCACTCCTGAGTATATATCCAAAAGAAAGAAAAACACTAATTCGAAAAGACACATGCATCCCAGTGTTCATAGCAGCATTATTTACAATTGCCAAGATACAGAAACAACTTAAGGTGTCCATCAGCAGAAGAATGGATAAAGAAGATGTGGTATATATTCACAATGGAATACTACTCAGCCATAAAAAATAATGAAAATTTGCTATTTGCAACAACATGGATGGACTTGGAGAGTGTTACGCTATGTGAAATAAGTCAGAGAAAGACAAATACTGCATTATATCACTTGTATGTAGAATATAAAGCATACAACAAACTATTGAATATAACAAAAAGGAAACAGACTCACAGAACAAATTAGTGGTTATTAGTGGGGAGAGGGAAGGAGGAGGGGCAGGTTACAGTTAGGAGATTAAGAGGTACAAATTCTTATAAATAAAATAAGCTACAAGGATATATTGTACAACATAGGGAATATTGCCAGTATTTTGTAGTACCTATAAATGGAATATAAGCTTTAAAAATTGATTCACTATGGTGTACACCTGTAACTTACATAATATTGTACATCAATTGTACTTCAATTAAAAAAATGGGGAAAAAAAAGCTGTCACGATACTTTTCCAACTGTGAAGGAGTATAATTTATGTAAGGTATTGTGCTGGTGAGAATGACGACAGTGGTAATAATGAAAATGGTATATTGAGAGCAGAATAAACTGGAAACATTACCCTTGGGCTTCTACATTAATCTCTATGTAAAGGTAAGAAGAATGTAATTAGGTTGGCAGCTTAAACATGGAAATGAGTGATATCTTATAGAGATGTCATGAAGAAATTATTGGCAGCTTGTTCTACTCTCAACAATCAATTTCTCTTCTTCCATTAAAGATTTAAGGAATAAATTGTATAATTGGCATAAAATCTTGCATCGTATCTGATAAATTACACGTTATGAATGTATGCACTATTATAAATCACACAGAAAAAAAAAGCTTGGTCATTTGAATGTTATGACCTAGTTATGTGACTTAAATTTTTCCCTCAAGCAAAATAAGATTTTTGAAATATTACATAATGACTTTCAGAAGGTTAAAGGAAAAAAGGTCAAGGTTTGAGAAAGCAATTACACCTGTTTGTCCTTAACTGTGCATAAGTGGCCCTCCCTGAACCCTTCATACAATATATATCATTCTACCCTATAACCCATAAATCATTTGCAAAGTTTAAAATTTATTTCCTAGCTTACAGTTTAGACACAAAGCTCTGACATGTCATCTGTGTGGGTGGCTGAAACAAGAGGAACTGGATTTAAAGAGAATGAATAAAAGTATGAAGAGATGTGGGCATGCACTAAAAATTACATAGTGAAAATGTATGTGGTTATGTTACAGGAAAATCACTATTGACTAAAGGATGAGGGGCAGGGATTTTTGTAAGACAATGTCTTAAAAAAGACAATGTATTTTAGGTTAAAACTCATATTTGAAATGGTATTTAAAATAGAAGAGAAGTTTAATACTTTTGATGAGCCAGTTCCTGCTGGCCAAGCAGAATCAGAACAGGTCAGTTTGACAACTAGACTTTCCAGGGATCAGTGAAAGAAATAGATGAAAATGTAACTGGTGATAATTGAACCTGCAGTAGCAATTGACCATAACCATGAATTCTGAAATATATAAAAGGAACGCCTGTGGAATGGTATAAAAATGTCAAAATTCATCAAAAAAAAAAAAGTGATGTCCTTGGGAACCTCTCCAATTCCATACTATGTTCTCACTTTTCCTAAATTTTTGCTCTCCCACCAGAAGTATCACAATTATTCTGCTTTAATCTTCCTTTTAAAGCAATACTTTAAGCAAAGTAATGGGCTTAGCATGTTATCTTATAACCTCTTTCCAGTTAGTGATTCTGTATTTTTAATTTATAATTTAATTTTAAAAGTAATTGATGATATGTCCATCTCCTGACACTCTGGCTTTACTTGTCATTTGTACCATAGCTCCAATGCTTGATTTGGTTTACAATCTCAATTAATCAATTGAGATTTAAACAAATCACTTAATTTCCCTGAACCTCAGTTTC
Source organism: Tursiops truncatus (assembly GCF_011762595.2). Lineage (NCBI taxonomy): Eukaryota > Metazoa > Chordata > Mammalia > Artiodactyla > Delphinidae > Tursiops > Tursiops truncatus. The sequence continues at coordinate 37,950,622 of NC_047039.1, forward strand.
CCCAGTGAGAGATTTTCTTTAATATGGCTACAGATGTAATCCATATCATTTCAGATGGAAAGATGTATCAGTATTACCTGCTTGATGTTGAATCCCCTCTAGATTCCCTGTCGTCATAATGCTCTTTGTACAAAACCTCTTACAAATGTACAGTGCAGTTTGTATTTGGACAGCCCAGACCTTAGCAAACCTTTTACATTGATGAATATAATATATTGACTAATAATTGACCATAAATGATTAATGATACATTGATCCATTAATTGGACATTGATGATTTACATTGATTGAGCATAACACCAAAATACACAGGTTCAATTTCTGTTCTAAAGAGAAGATATTTATGTAACATATGTGCAAAAGAGCTATGTAAAGTAAATGGCATTAAAATGCAAGGTATTATATTTAAGTTCACTTATGACAAATTACGTTAACATGTCAAACTGACTTCAGACTGTGTACCTTATTAACCAGTCTGCATATTAAAACCACATCAGTTTTCCCAGGGTAGAGCTTTTCAGAATTTGCTAAGCACTTTTTTTTTATTTCTAACTCGCAGGACCAGAATATTCCACTTCATTCTCTCTGTTTATCGAAGTTCTACCCCTCTATCAATGATGATATCATTACATACCTCCTCTGCTCATTTAATTTTTTGCCTAAATCTGAAGAAATATCTCTTATCTTAAAATAACCATCATGTTTACTTCCAAACTATAAATGTTCAGAATAGGATGGTAGTTAACATCTGTACCACTTAGTATGGACTTCCTTTAAAGAAGTCAGAGTTAAGGTATTCTTGCCTCATTCTCCCTGATACCACTTAGGATAAAAGAAAAGAAAAATGCACCTTTGGGAAAATAAGAAAACATCCAGACATTAAAAAGCAATATACTATCTTTTATATACATATTCTTAGATACACAAAGGCAAGGGAGAAAATGTAGCAGTAACTAGCACAGTTGGCTCGAGCATATGGTACAAAATGTGCTAAGTCACTATGTAAGGGATTCTTGACACACAAGAGTGAATAGTTTGTAAGAAAGTATCTAAGATGTCTTACTGAAATCTAAGTTGTTAACGCCTCCATCTTTTCCCCCACACCCTTGTTCAACATATAATTGGTCCCAAAATAATGCTCCCATTTACAATGTACTCTAAAGGAAGAAATATTTATAAACTGAAGAAAAATATTCTGAGTTTGGATGCTAGTTTGGGACAAATATTTTACCATGAAAAAGTAAATTTAAATAAAACCTCTCTAAAAAGGAGAAAAGATCAAACAAGGAAGGTTAAGACAAAAAAGCAGAGAAAAATTAAATTGCAGAGCTCAAAAAAATATAAAGAGAATAAATACAAAAATAAACACATTAGAAGTATCAAGATGGGAACAAACAGCATCTTGAAACATAAAAATCCTATAGAGTACAGGCTCAAGGAAAATAAAGCCAAATTAAATTAGAAGAAAAAGGTTTCAGGATAAAAAATAGGTATAAAAGATAACAATCCTTATATGCATAACTGGTATACCCAGAGAATAGAATGAACTGACGTCATTATACCAAAATTTAAAAAAAAATTATTCCCCTTGAATAAAAGATCTGAGTCTACAGATATAAAGCATATAGCTTTAAAGAAACTTTGTAAAAAAATATTAACCTTACAAACCATTCAAATACTTGATTTTGGAAGTTAATGTAAGACTCATATAGTCATCAAAGCCAAGAAACATACATATTTTCAAGAAGGATTAAGTTTCTAAACCTCTTGGGTTTTTCCCCTCAATAGAAAACTTACTGTTTAAAAGCAAGTTCCAGAAAGTTATCAAAGAAGAAAAACAAGAGAGAAAATACATTTTGACTCAGATACATTTGTATCCAGTTGAGCTGCCAATCTGTTATCAAGACCACGCAGATTACATTTCCCAACATGCACAACTATGACAATGTGTGCATCCAGGTACATTTCTTGAGAAAAATGCTCTTGAAGATGAACTTCAGTCAACTAAGTTATGAAAGAAGTGTTTCCTAGAAAAAGTGATAGAATTGACTATTAACGTATAGATCAAAAGTTAACTCTGCATATTCAATCACTGAACAAAATGTAAGCAAAATTATAATTTATATATAGACATCTATATTATAGTAGAAATAATGTATCAGTGATTCAATAAGTAGCATCATTCAATGGGTATTTTAAATGTTTTCTTTTCTCTTCTGAAAAGTGATTGAATTCCTTACCTTGTCTTCTTTGAGGCCCATGCCTAGCTGTTCTTCATAGTTGGAAATGATGAATTTCAAAAGTCAAACAGGAAAAAAAAAAAAAATGGAGAAAGTAGAAATTTATGGGGAAGTAAAAAACTGGTACATATATTTGGCCTTGAGGAGAAATTGTGTTTTAAAAAGGAAAACAAAACACAACAAAAACAAAAAAATTAAATTATGGATGAAAGAGGAGTACCAGGGTGTTTTATAGAGTGCAGTGCTAAAACAGATGTGGAGTGTGATAAAAATTAATGGTAGATAAAAGGAAATTTATAGATCTTCTGCTATTTCCTGTGCAGTTATGTTTAATTTATGGTGTTTGAAAGATGCAGATAAAGAATTTCTGTAATTTTGAAATTATTTTCCATATACTGAGTCACATTTTTGTTGTTTTTAATTGTGGAAGAAGTACTAATAGACTAGACAACTTGAATCATGGCTTTAATCTGGTTACATAATTTAAAATAATTGAATGTAATTGGATTAATGAGACATTGCTGGATAATACATGTGATCTGAATTTTCTCATCTTCTATTTCTAGAGGTTCAATAAGTTAAATTATAATTCATAAATAATAGAGCTTTAGGTACATTGTTTAAAGGTGAGGCCATAACCACTAGAAATATTAAAATAATAATATAGAGAATCAAATTGGGTTTTAAATTGGGAAAACACAATTAGAATTACACCATTAGTTTGCTGCAATATGGTTGTATTAGTTGTTATTTGTTGTTAATGTAACTTGCTAGTCGTACCCCTCTTGCCAATCCAGCTACCTTAGCAACACCCACTACTCCATGTACCTTCATGATTCAAACCTGAAGGGAAATCTACTCCAGAGTTACAAAAGACATCCCTTATCCTGACTGCTTAGTGCTCAGGCCATGACAATTGTAAAGATTTTAAATTTATTTATTTATTTATTTATGGCTGCATTGGGTCTTCATTGATGCATGTGAGCTTTCTCTAGTTGCAGCGAGCAGGGGCTACTATTGTTTGTGGTGTGCGGGCTTATCATTGCAGTGGCTTCTCTTGTTGTGGAGCACAGGCTCTAGGCACGTGGGCTCAGTAGTTGTGGCTTGTGGGCTCTAGAGTGCAGGCTCACTAGTTGTGGCACACAGGCTTAGTTGTTCTGCAGCATGTGGGATCTTCCCGGACCAGGGCTCAAACCCATGTCCCCTGCGTTGGCAGGTGGATTCTTAACCACTGCGCCACCAGGGAAGCCCCCAGTCATAAAGATTTTAAATGACACTCCTGAGCTTAAGTTAAAAATACTGATTTCCACATTTTCAGACAAGAAAATCTGTAGATATCCAATAAAATTGATCATTCAAAAATATAGGTTAATGAAGTAAATAAGCTGTAAGTCATCAACATTATAATGAAATCAGGCACATGCATTCAAAGCTTTATAATTTTCAAAGCATTTTCACTTGTATTATCTTATGTGATTCTCAGAACAAACTTCTGGGAGCAGTCAAAATATATTAGTAGATATCAGAACTGAGATTAGAATCCAGATCTACTGTCACTTAAATCTATAAAAAGCTTAATCTGTAGAATACTGCTTTATTTATAAAAGGGTTTAAGGTGGTTAAGAAAGAGGAACGCTGAAGAAAAGGTAAACAAACACTTGCTAAGGGAGGAAAATATTGCCTAGTGTCTTTCATCTCTTAATATTGCAATCCTAGTGCTGAAGATAAGGTACCACATGTCTTACTCTTTGATATTAACAGTAAGTAACTCAGTAGATGTTCCAGTGTGTGTTGATCATTGATAATTGTGCTTCATTTCTACCATGATAGCTTATTTTATCTATTAGGCGAAAGCAAAACAGTAAAATCGATGGCTTGTTTTAGACACACAAGCACACAGACACAGACCTTTTTGCCCCCTCAAATAGATATAAAGTCTCCTGTAAAACGTATTGGCTTATTTTCATTAACTGGATTAACTTTCAATGTTAAAATGTATTCATCATGTGTTTTTAGTCATTTTGGGGGAAAATCTTTATCTGCTTTTACTGACATAAATCTGCTTTGAAATTTTGCAGACATTTATTATATCATTTTTATTATTTATATTAGATGTCCACTATTATGCAGTTATGTCTATGTGTAGTATGTATAATAATACAGCTTTTAAATATTAACACAAATAAATTTTAAAAAATAAACTTGAATGGAAAAGATGGTATGGATTTAGTTAATTTGGCTAAGTACTACTCATTGCATGTGAGATAGCATTAATAGTATACCAGTGATTAAGGCAAAATTCTTGACCTCAATGAACTAGGAACAGAATGGGTAGAAATAAAAGAAGAATGTAAGCAACTAAAATATAACAAAATCAAAGCAACCCCTGTGGGATGTGGGAAATTTTAAAAAAATTGTTTATCTTATTAAGGAATGCTATAAGAACATGATTTAATGAGGGATAAAGCACATACTGGAGCTATGTGGGTGCTACCTAAGACCAAGAAAACTAGTACATCAAAGGATGAAAGTGAGAATTAGGTGGGCCTGGATTTCACTTCAAATGCCAATCTGACAGATTGGTATTGTTTATCTCGTGGAAATACTCTACTGACATGCATCGGTGAAATAGTTCTATTATTGATTATTTCACCAAGATCAAGGAATGAGTTATGATAATTTTCTTGCTATACCATTAACAGGGAATGTATAGATAGGATCCAGCAGTTGTCCCATTTAACTAGTCTAGAACAAAAGAGGTAAGACTAGTGGTAGTTAAACTGGAAAGATTGGGCACTATTTAAAAGAAAATAGAATTACCAACAATTTCAGAGGAATTAGCCCTTGCAGCTCTGTGGCTCTGCTCCCAAAGGCATGTTCCATGTCGTATGTATCTCTGAATTTGCAGTCTATTTGCTGAATTGCTTCTGCTTGGAATGCACCCCTTCTTTCCAAGTCTTCCCCATGGGATTATGCTAAGTATCAGTAGATTTCCTTTGAAAGTATATATGCGGAAGCAATTCAAAAACTGTAAAGCATTGTGAAGGGAGTATATTGATAGCAGAGTTACCTCACCAGTTAGCTGTTTGCTTTACGACTATTCTGAGACTATTAATGTCCAGAGAATAGGAATCATTGTTTTGTGGACCCACTGCCTCTACAGAATGAGTCATATATAGTCCTGGCCACACCGGCCACACCGTGGATCTCCCTAAGTGCTGAAAGAAAATAAAGCACATCCTGAGTATTCGGTGGGATCACATTGTCTCTGCTAAATTGGTTTAAAGTATCCATCTAACAATGAAGCCACAATCACAGCTATTGCAAGAAAATATCCCTTTGGGAAACATGTGCCTTGGCCTCCACTGCCTTCATCTTTAGGTGTCTCTTCAAAGCAAAAACTCAGTGCACCGTAGTAGGAAACGCAAATCAGAGGTCTCTTAGAAGCAATAGCAAAATAGCATGGTACTTTCTTTTAAGTAAGCTATCTCAGACATTTACTTTACTTAACGTGGGTAAAATACACCTTTATCTAATTACAGGTTTTTGTAAGCACATTGTTATGCCAAAAAAGTGAAGAAAATTAAAGGCAAGTATATTTTAGAAACAATTATAAACTTTTAAGGCATATTATAGATGTCTAAGCCAAAGATTTGCAATTAAGAAAAATGAGAGTCCCTGTCTGGGCCATCTGCCTTATATGAGTATCAGCAGTACAATCTGAGTTTCTGATGGAAATGCTCCTGATTATAAAGTGGGATGAAGTATGTGGAGGTACCATGTGAATTGAAAAACATTGACTCTTCACATTGTGTCAGCACAGCCTCAGAGACCCTGTGCCTGCTTTCTTGCCTTTCATTTTACAAAGGGATTATTAAAGCCTATCATATTTTTAAAGGAAATGCATAGCTGGCTGAACAGTTCTTGTTCATAACAAATTTATTTAAAAATAGCAGGGATAGAATGTTCTTTAAAATGGTTTTTAGTATCAGCTCAATATTCCAAAGAAAGCTTAAATTATTTGAGTTTTTAAAAACTTTAAAAAATACCTGCCAGTAAGCTGGCTTAGCTTTAATTAAAGTACTTATTAACTCCATTGTAATTACTGTCTCACTATCATAACACATTAACTATTGGTATAGCCAAATAGCCAACTATGTAAGGGGGAGACTGATGTCAAGCTAGAATCTCTATAAAATTCCCCATTGTACACTATTGTTCCTTTAATATTTCATAGGCCTATATGTAGCTGTTAAATTATTCAAGCCGCCTCCTCTTCTTGAACATCACATCTTTTTTATATGGGTTTTGTCAAAGGGCCTGAAATGTGGTCGTCTACAGGAAACCTGATGCTGCATTAAGATGCATGAGCTTAGCTCAGGAGGGACTGACAGCCTTTTCCAGAGCATTAAACTGGAACTCTCTTTGTGTACCTTTGCTAAGCAAGAGAAAACCTGCACAGGGAAAAGGATCATGTCCAATAATGTTCTGCTTTTCCCAGAGCAAATTAGTAATGCCTTCTCTCATGAAAACCATACAGATATTTGTGTCTTAAATAGTTCTTCTAAAAGCTTTTCATTTATATTAGTCTAAATTATTAAATAGAAAGCGATGTCTCCTGCGGCTGTCTCTGTATGTCTCCTGCAGTTTGGGAGGGTTGCTTAAGGCTCATAAACAAGTAACATTGAACTATGTTGCCTTTTGTAGTAGTGCATTTTTTTAAAACTAGAACTAAACTAAAATCAATTGGAAATTTGAATCCTGAGGGTGATCAGTGTATTAAAGAAGGTAGGATCTGAACCCAAATTTAATAAGTGCCTAATAAGAAGTCAAGGAGCATGTTTTACACTCAGTCAAATTTTATGGCAATTTATTTCTCAAAACAATCTTCAGAAAGAGGACTGTCCAAAATAATAACTTTACAGGTGAAGAAACTGAGGCTTGAAGTGGCAAATTTCTATTTTTTAATTGAAGTATAATTGATTTATAATATTGTGTTAGTTTCATAGGTACAGCAAAATGATTGTTACACATATTTTTTTCAGATTCTTTTCCATCGTGTTATTAAAAGATATTGAACATAGTTCCATGTGTTATACAGTAAATCCTTGTTGTTTATTTTTATATATAGTAGCTTGTATCTATTAATCATATACTCCTAATTTATCCCCCCACCCCAACTTTCCCCTTTGGTAACCATGTTTGTTTCCTATGTCTGTGAGTTTGTTTCTGTTTTGTAAATAAGTTCATTTGCGTTATTTTTTAGATTCCATGTATAAGTGATATCATATAATATTTGTCTTTCTCTGAATTACTTCACGTAGTATGATATTCTCTAGGTCTATCCATGTTGCTGCAAATGGCAATATTTCATTCTTTTTAATGGTCAAGTAATATTCTATTGTATATATGTACCACATCTTCTTTCTCCGTATATCTGATGATGGACACTTAGGCTACTTCCATGTCTTGGCTGTTGTAAATAGTGCTGATATGAACATTAGGGTGCATGTATCCTTTCAAATTAGAGCTTTCATCTTTTCAGGCTATATGCCCAAGAGTGGGATTGCTGGGTCATATGGTAATTCTATTTTTAGTTTTTTAAGGAACCTCCATACTGTTTTCTCCAGTGGCTGCAACAATTTACATTCACACCAACAGTGTAGGAGGGTTCCCTTTTCTCCACATCCTCTCTAACGTTTATTATTTGCAGCCTTTTTATGATGGCCATTCTCACCGGTGTGAGGTGGTATCTTATTGTAGTTTTGACTTGCATTTCTCTAATAATTAGGGGTGTTGAGCATCTTTTCATGTTCTTGTTGGCCATCTGTATGTCACCTTTGGAGAAATGTCTATTTAGGTCTTCTGCCCAATTTTTGATATGATTTTTTTTTCATACTGAGTTGTATGAGCTGTTTGTATATTTTGGAAATTAATCCCTCGTTGGTCACATCGTTTAGAAATATTTTCTCCCAATCTGTCAGATATCTTTTTGTTTTGTTTATGGTTTCCTTTGCTGTGCAAAAGCTTTTAAGTTTCATTAGGTCCCATTTATTTATTTTTGCTTTTATTTCTTTTGCCTTATTTAAGAAAATATTGCTACAATTTATGTCGGAGAATGTTTTGCCTGTGTTCTCTTCTAGGAACTTTATGGTGTCATGTCTTATATCTAAGTCTTTAAACCATTTTGAGTTTATTTTTGTATAGTGTGAGGGATTTACATGAGGCTGTCCAGTTTTCCCAGTACTACTTGCTGAAGAGACTGTCTTTTCTCCATTGTATATTCTTGCCTCCTTTGTTGCTGATTAATTAACCATAGGCATGTGGGTTTTTCTGGGCTCTCTATTCTATTCATTGACCTATATTTTTGTGCCAATACCATGCTGTTTGATTACTGTAGGTTTGTAGTATTGTCTGAAGTCTGGGCTGGCCTCCAGCTTTGTTCTTTTACCTCAGGATTGCTTTGGCAATTATGGGTCTTTTGCAGTTTCATATAAATTTTAGAATTTCATTCTAGTTTTGTGAAAAATGTCATGGTTAATTTGAGAGGGATTCCATTAAATTTTTTTTTTTTTTTTTTTTTTTTTTTGCGGTACGCGGGCCTCTCACTGTTGTGGCCTCTCCCATTGCGGCACACAGGCTCCAGACGCGCAGGCTCAGCAGCCATGGCTCACGGGCCCAGCTGCTCCACAGCATGTGGGATCCTCCTGGACCGGGGCATGAACCCGTGTCCCCTGCATTGGCAGGTGGACTCTCAACCACTGCGCCACCAGGGAAGCCCTTCATTAAATCTTGAGACTGATTTTGGTAGTATGGCCATTTTAACAACATTAATTCTTCAAATCCAAGAGCGTGGGATATCTTTCCATTTCTTTGAATCATCTTCAATTTCCTTTATCAGTGTTTTATAGTTCTCAGCATTTAGGTTTTTTACCTCCTTGTTTAGGTTCATTCCTATATATTTTATTTTTTGATGTGATTTTATTTTTTTATATAAAAATGTTTTATTAACTACATTTCACATGTAGAAGAACATCCAATCTTACAGTGTGATTGGATCCTTAGAATACATAATTTATTGTTAAAATACACAGGTTATATATAGACATTAGAAACTCAGTCCGCAAAATACTCAATATAGACGTTTGGGTGACACTTATAGAACCGACCTAGCAATTTTTTCTTCTGTTTGGAAGGTAGTTTTGAATCCTCATCAATATTTTTTAGTAAATCAAGAGATCATCCTTGGTTGTCTTCCTTGTATGATCAGAATAATCAGTGCCAGTGATTGCTAGGGGTTGGGAGGAGGGTGAGGTGGGATAAATAGGCAGAACACAGATGATTTTTAGGGCAGTGGAAATGCTCTGTATGATACTGTAATGATGTATACATGTCATTATAAATTTGTCGAAAGCAAAAATATGTACATTACAAGTGAACAGTAACGTAAACTACGGACCATGGTGATTATGATATGTCAATGTAGGTTTGTCAACACTAACTACTTTATTGTTCTAGTGGGGGACATTGATAATGTGGAAGGGTATGCATGCATGGGGTCAAGAGGTATATGGGAAATCTGTACCTTCACCTCAATTTTGCTGTGAATCTTAAACTGTCCTAAAAAATTGTCATCATAATTTTGTTTTCAATTAAAAAAATCAGGGTGTTTCCTATTTATCTGTGAAGAAAGAATGATAGGATTGTGGTCAGAAGTCCTTAATTTGTGTTCAGGCATTGTATCTTATAAAAATTACTTTCTGATCTAATACAAGTGTCCTAAAAATTCATTCATTCATTTATTCATCCATTCATTCATTCATGGTGACTCTCACTTATTATCGAACAGCTATGATGTCATTTTCTGGGAAGATAAAAGTCAATTAGACATGTTTCTTGTTTCCAAGGAAAACAGATTCATATGTCAAAAAGGTGTTTGGTGTTATCACCTATAAATTTGGGACAGTAAGCACCATTGTAGGGATCATTATAAAATGATAAATTTACACAATTTCAGTTCTGTAAGCCTTGCTATTAATAAAAAATGCAAATAAAAATATCAAGTTCCTAGCACAGGGAAACTATGTTTAAGGTATATAATCAATGAGAGTTTGTTGAAAGAATTAATGAACATTAATGTTCTTAATGAGCATTAATTCATTAATTAATGAACACACTATACTATAAATTGTTATATAATTTCACTAATTAGCAAAAAAGTTTAAATGATTTCTCAGTAAAAGCAGCATGTGTTAGAAGTATAAACACTTCTTTTACACATAAAAATGTGCTTTTTACACAAAAAACGTTTTTTATCCATAAAACCTGAAGTTGTTTATGAAGAAAGCAGTTCTTCAATGTGACATTTATAATAGCTAGTTTATTTATATAATACCTATATCTAGTAATATGGATAAAAAAGGCATAATAAAGGAATATTTAAAGAAAACATATGTATGATGAGATTGAGAGATAAATAAGAAACAGAACTTACATTATTAAAGCACCAATTTTTAAGAATATACATACTTCTAAAGTACTTATAAAAAATAAACAATTTATATTTTTAAAATATTATTCACAGTTTTATTTTCATTATTGTTATTCACGCAACATATATTTTGAGTGTCAATTACATGCCACTTTTTAGACCTTGGAGATAGAAATTTGAGCAAAGTTGGCAGGACGTCTGTTGTCATGGGATTGCATTGCTTTGGTGGTAAATAGGTAGTAATCAAATGGCAATCAATAAGGAGTACTTCAGATTGTGATATCTGCTATTGAGTAAAACAAAGCTGTATATTGTTTGGGGAGGGGATTGTTGGAGGCGGGCACACAGGGAAATTATTTCACATAGTGTGATCCGGAGAAGCTTCACTGATGGCTTTTCAGGCATAAGTGAAGGGAGCAAAGGAACACGTTGTGCAGCTCTCTGGACAAATACTTTCAGGCAGAGGAAACAGCAAGTGCAAAAACCCTGCTTTGAGAACCTACTTTCCTAAGAAAAGCAGCAAGAATAGTGTAACTGAAGCTGAATGAAGGAAGAGGAGACTTCCAAGTTTCCATTTAAAGTTTATCAATGTAGAATGTTCCATATTCCTACAAGATTTTAGAACAATAGAGTGCTAATAATTATTTAGCAGACAGCTCCCTGGGCAGGCGGGGGGAAGGGAAGCGGAGCTGGTTGATACCATTTACCAGTTCCTATATTGTCAATTTGCTCACTATGGTGATTTTAAGCTATCAGTATGATGTCACTGAGTGTGGAGTTAGGAAGAGTTATACCCAGTCAGCTCTTGAGAGCCAGTATGAGCCAGCTCCAACACACCATTACATTCATGCCCCTGTATCTATAATAAACTTCTATAAATGCAGTGGAAAATTTTGCACACTTTTGTGTACAGAACTGAGCAGTTACTGACATTTTGAAGAAGTGAAACTGTTGGATAAGTCTTGTCATTGTTAGTGACAAACAACTGAGATTGTAAATATTTATTAAGTGTAGAGCACTGTATAGGGAAGAAAAATGCAATATTCGGGATGCATCTTTAGTCTTGTCACTTTTGTGGTAACTGACAAGGAAAGATATTAGAACTCTAAAGTCATTGTCTTCACTGAATGACATCAAGTATACTTTAATGGTCACAGTATGACATGGAACAACTTTAATGAGTAAATTTTATAGCAAAAAGTGGCTGGAGACACGAATAGTAGTTCAGGTGATAAATAGATGGAAATTATTGTGACAGAAGTGGTGATTTTTCTAGCCTCACTCATTTTACTTGAACTCATCAAATGTGTTCCATTTTAAAGAAGAATAACAAAAATATGAGAAAATACAGGAAATAATTCATCACAGAAGAGACCATAAAAGGCAAAATATTTTGAAGGAAGGAAAAGGGGATTTTATGTTTCAGTGTAGCTTAAGGATCTGCATCAGAAAGGAAAAAAAAAAAAAGGATTTGGGAAATATTGTTAAATAATGTCAGTTGAATAGGATATATTAAGCCTTTTCATTTAAAATAATTTCAGGCTTGGAAAATTTAAAACATAATTTCCAGATACTCTTTATACTCGTATTCATATATACATGTATAGTCATAATCAAATATATGTGTGTGTATATATATATGTATGCATGTGTATATTTACATACCTATACAGTGATATGTAGACATAGGTATATGTGAATTTAGTGTATACATAAACACATCTGTGTAGATTTCTGCCTATATATATATATGTATATATTTATGTTGAACTAATAAATTCACAATTATACATCCAATTCCAATTGAACATGATGAGGCTTCTTCTTGCCTTCCCCCTTTCCACATATATAATTCCCTACTCCAGTGGTGAGAATCCTGGCTTTCATTATCCAAAATATATTCATTCATTATTTCAGTTGCAGAGTACACATAGAATATTTCTGAAATTGTTCCATAGGATTTAATATATAGTTCAAACATTATGTTTAAAATTTACTTAATTTCTCCCTCCCTATAATTAGTTTCATTTGTTTTTTGCTTATATTCAGTTTTGTTTCACCCATCTTACCTTAGTAATTTTCATTCTCTTTTGGTTATATGGAAATTACCAAGATTCTAAAAGTTAGGAATATACAGAAAGTTATATTCCAAATATTGCCTTTCCATCCTGTTCCTTTCCTGCTATCCTTTCAATGCCATGTCTTTTCACTTCTTGCATGTAACCAATTTCATTATGTTTTTATTCACTGTTTCTGTATTTCTTGCACAAATGAGCAATACTGCATATTTTTCTTTTGCTTTTTTAGTTAGAAAAAAGTAGAAAACTATAAATATACTTTGACTTTTATTTGCTAAGACTATTATAGTGACAATTGTCAATATTTAAATATAAATTATATGTTAGTAACAGTATTGTTTCAATGTTAATTCTTTGATTGTGGAACTTTAACTGTCGTTATATTAAAAATTCATTTTTAAGTAGAAATATACACTAGATGATCAGGTGACAAATGGGCTTATATCTATAATTTACTTAAAGAATTCAGAAGAATAATGTCTACATATAATTCGTATGTTTGGACAAATATACATAATATACACAAACTTTAAAAAAATTTCTATATGACAAAAGATAGGCCAAAAAAAGAAAATAAAGTATGTTGTAAAAAACTATACATATTAAAAATAAAACATAAAAATACAGAATTGAGACCAACATATCAATATGTGTCCTTAACCAGTCCAGAACCAGAAAAGATGTTCAAAGTGAAAGGATGGGTAAAGACACAAAAGCGTAACAGGTAAATATAAATACAATAAATAAGTAGAAGTCACAATCTTCCTATTTGACTAAATAGATTTTACACCAATAAAAGGATTTAAGGAGAACAAAAATACCACCCCCTGATAGTAATTATTAATATTTATGTACCTAGTAATACAGCAAAAAGTTTCATAATACAAGGTATAACAGATTCAAAGAAATAGACATATAGTATAAATAAGAAATTTTTAATATACCTTCCTCATAAAGACAGATTAAATAGGCAAAATGAATCAATAAACATAAGCTGACCTAAATGCCATAACTGATAAGGAAATATAAATATCAAATTCTGAACTCCGATAAGAATTTTGGTCAAGGGCATATAATGTATTTAGAAAAGTTGGCCATACATTAGACCACAAAGAAATCCTTGATACATTTTAAAAATAGAAATAATCTAAATAGCATTTTTATCATAATACATTAACATTTTAAATTTATAACAAAATTAAAAGTCCCTTCCACCTGGAATTTTTTTAAAGAAATTAAACAAATCTTGGGTCAAAAGGGACATAAAAATAAGATGACAGACTTCCTGAATGTAATGATAATGTTAATACATCATATCAAAAGAGCTAAAGCATTTATTTAGGAAACATTTTACTATAAAATACCCATATCAGTAAAAATAAATAAAATAGACGGATTAAACACCTACCTCAAAAATATAGGAAAATAACATTATAGTAAACCGAAAGAGAAGAGAAGCAAGGAGTTAATAAAGATAAAAATGTATAAAACATAAACAGAAATAAACCATTAGGACAAATAAATAAGATTGCCAGATTTAACAAATTAAAATGTAGAATGCACAATTAAATTTGAATTTCAGATAAAAAACAGATAAGTTTTAATATGAGTATGGTTCATGCAAAATTTGGGACAAACTTTAAAAAAAAATGTTTTCCTGAAATTTAACTGGGTAACCTGCAATTTATCTGAAAAAACTAAAATAAATCTAAAAAATAATTTGTCATTTAAAAAATCTGCAAACTAAGTGAATCACTAACAAGTCCAACCAAAAATAATAAAAAAGAGGAACTACAAAAACAGTAATTGAAAATGACAAGGATGAATCATAATCAAACAGAGAAATTTATAACAGAAGTTTCCTCTGCACAATTCTATTTGAAAAACACATTTTAAAAAAAAAATTAAACTCTTCAAGCTTTACCACTGTAGAGATAGAAAAATCTACACTGATCAAATACTGTACTAAAAGGAGAGTCTACTAAGTAGATAAAAAATCTAAATGAACATAATACTGTTGTAGAAATCAAATTTTTTCTTTGCTTGTTTTTTAAAAGCATATCCAACAGAAAGCACCAGGCTCAGATAATTTCACAGGAGAATTTTTAAGAATAAGATCATCATAAAGCTATTTAAACTATTTCAGAACATAGAAATGGAATGAAAACTTTCACATTTGTTTTATGAAACTAGTAAATATTGATCCTTAAATTTAAGAAGATTATACCATAAAAGAAAACTGCAAGCAAACTCACTTATGAATATTGATGCAAAATCTCATATAAAATATTTGAAAACAGACCAAGAACATAGTAAAAAATAGCACACTATGACTAAATGAGATTTATTCCAGGAAAGCAAATGTGCTCAATATAAAAAAAATTAATATAATCTATTTCATTATTGAAGCTAAGGAAAAATATCATATGATACTTTTCAGTTACCTTACAGATATTTAAGATTGTCCAACATAAATGTTAAAAACTTTGAAGAAATAAGAAATTGATAGAATCTCCTTAACATATGCATCATACATGCATGCTGGCATACACACGTGCACACAGTTATAGCAGCTTATGGGCCAGCATATTTCATAATGAGGAACCATTAGAGGTTTTCCACTAAAGTCAGAGATAAACCAGAGTTCCAACTGTCTCCATCTGCATACCGTTGCCTTGTGGAAATTGACCAATATTATTAGATAACAGAAAACATCCCATCCAGTATCTTTAAACCGTCAATATCTCCCTAATGCTTAAAGGTATATTGTTACTAAGCATCTGAAAACTTCCTTGGCCTGCCTTTGATCTATTTACATTTCTAGCCAAATTTTCAGTTACTTCCTTTCACCTTCCCCAAACAGTGATATTTTAACATCTTGAACACTTTGTCCATCTCTCTACCTTTGTTCATATTGTTTTCTCTGTCTGAAAATACTTCTTCAGTTTTAGTCTCAATTTGATGAAATCCTGCCAGTATGTCAAGGCCCTGTTTTCTATATCAGAGGACTCTTTCCTTTGAAATCCCAGAGTTTCCATCTTTACTCTTCTTTATATACTTGTTACTTTCTGTATTGATACTCAGTTTGTGTTTCTGTTTTCTTTTACTGACTAAAGTTCATCTTCTCTGAGAGTATGACAACTATGGATTACCCTGATCAGACATCTTTGACTTTATATTTGTAGTAATTGGGAGTTCACAATGGTAGGTAAATCTCAGTAAATGATGGACAATTTCAATTAACAGGCATTACTTTTGTCTGTTGAACAAGAATCTTTTTTCCTATAACTTCTGCCCACTGGTTCCAGTGTGTCTTCTGGAACAATAGAGAGCATGTTGAACACTGATTTCATTGTATTCTTGAAAAAATGGTTTCTAGATAACTAAATATCATAATTCATATCTTGAGTATAGAAAGAAATAATTACTATATTTATCAAAATATTTATTTATATCTTGAGTATAGAAAGAAATAATTACTATATTTATCAAAATATTTTAGTATAGTAATATTTAAAATAGTTTTACATTTAAAATAGATTTTTAACCTCAAAAACATGAAGTTGAGAAAAGAAGGCAGACACAAAAGTGTGACTATTACCTGATTTAATTTTTATAAAATTCTAGAGAAGACATAACTAAGTTATCATGGCATAAATCAGATCAGTGGTAGGCTAGAGTTGACTGATTACGAAGGGGCTAAGTGGATAGTCTACAGAGAGTTTGGAGTTGTGATAAACAGATGAATACATTTTTAACATTTATTGCTCTGTGTATGTAAAATGGGTACATTATATTATATGTAAGTTATAGTTGAAAAAAGTTTATTTAAAAATATATCCAAGCAATTTGCTTTGAAGGCAAGGAGTGGCTATAATGAAATAAATAATTAATAGTTACCCTTAAAGCAGATCTTTTAAGAGAAAAACATCCTATATATCTAACCTCAAATTACATGAAATAAGTATAAAACTTATAGTTTATGTCTTAAGGCAGAAAACGTGTTAGATTGATATCTAAAATATCTAAATTTATTAAACATGAAAACTATTTTTTAAATTGTTATAAAAAGAATCTTTATATCAAAAATATCTTTCTTATAAAGAAAGTTATAAAATTAACATTGTTATTTGTAAATATTTAATTTATGTAATACCACATCTTCTGTGGGGTATTTTTAACCTTATTTTAATGCTGTTTTAGAATGTCATCCTGATATGTTACTTTGTTGGAAGGAAGCAGAGCTGGTTGTCTTTAGAACAGTACAGTTATCAATTCTAACTTTGTTACATTTATATTCTTCAAAATATTTAAGAATTGCATCCATTTTTTTCAATAATAAATCCCAGTAGGTAGTAAATTTTCAGGTGATTACATCAGGCACTGGCTGGAATCTTAATGTGTGGTAATTTTACCTCTCTGGAGACACAACAATAACCCTTAACTTGTACTTCCTAGGGTGCATTAGGCTATCGAGAACGGAATATTTCATGTAAGAAAAATAATTTTCAAGTGAGTAAATTGAGGTGGATATTATATTTACTAGATATCAAGGTAGGATGTTATTAGCAAATGCCACAACCATCTAAGACTATTTTATAATTTGATAAAATAACTAACAGGTGATTCTACTGCTGTGCAAATCATGGAAATGAAAAATGATGAATAAAACATAAACAAGTTCTTTTTGTTACCAAGAAAAATTTTAGCTAAATTGGGATAGATCCAATATTAACATTAATTGAAGAGCATCGGGGGGGGGGGGGAGAAAGAAAGAAAAACAACACAGAAAACAACAACAAAAAATAGTTTATTCAATATAGCGACTAGTATTGAGAGCCTAACATACAGGATTATTCATGAAGATGAGTAAGAAAAACTACCAGCCCTTAAATACCTGCAATAAAAACAAGGCAAGTATTATTTATACGTAAGTATATTACATATAAAAATATTTAGTGTGAGATACGTCATAATAGAAGATCTAAAATAGTTTTTAAATGAGTATTTCAGATACTTACAGAGAAACAAATTTTTCAGGAGCTCTGTTCCTGACAATGGTGAACTAGGTTGTATCAAACTAACTCTTTTACAAGAATAAATAGAACAGATGGACACAGTTAAGAAAAAAATCTATTTCATGATACCTGAAAGCCAGCAGATCAAATTTTAAAAGAAAGAGCGTGTGCCTGAAGATAATATAGCTAAGCAAAGCATTTGACACACTGTCTCCCCTATAAAACAATTCCAACTTTGAAAGTCCTGTTTAGAAGCTGAGAGGTTGATCACATATTTCTGAACTCTCATACAGATGGGGAAACAAATAGTGAAGTGCAGGATCTGTCAAGAAGCTGGTAAATTATGCTACATTTTTAACAAGGACCTAGAATAGGAATGTTCTACCAGTAACTGTGAAATAGACCATTTCTCAAAAGAACTGAAAACAAGCTTACCATAAATTTTTGATAGGCTTAAAATGATTGTCAATTTTTGATAGGCTTAAGATGATTGTCACCTAGTCTAACTTCTTAGCAAAATAGGAAAGGATATCCTTCTATGACCTAAAAAGATATGTAAGATTCTTCATACACTATTTAAAAATCAATCAAAAAATCATGAGACACACAGGAGGACAGAAATCCAGAAAATTACAGTAATTAGAGACTCAAAGGAAATAAAACTAATGATGTTTTGGGATACAGATTTTAAAATAATGTGATCAAGGGAACAAAACATAGATGGAGAATTTCAGGAGTAAAATGGAAACTGTAAAGATAAATCAAATGGAAATTTAAGAACTAAAATATAACTTTATGTAAAATATATTTAATAGCTTTTTTGGTACAGCTAAAGAGAGAATTATTCTTAAAAATATTTTGGAGGAAAATATTCATGTTCAAGCAAATAGAGAAAAAAATATGAGAAATATAGACAGTAATGTAAGAGAAAAAAGTTAACATGTGTCATTCTTCTCCTTCAAAGTTTCCGGAGAAGTTAACGAAAACCAGTGAAATCTACACTCCTTACAATTATTTTTTGCCTTAAATCTATAAATGCCAGAACTTTTACATAATGAATACTCACTGTTCCACTTACTATTCATCACTGTCCACCAAAGTTGAAAGTCTTTTTTTAAAATTGTTTAATTTAATTGTATTTATTTTTTTATACAGCAGATTCTTATTAGCCATCAATTTTACACACATCAGTGTATACATGTCAATCCCAATAGCCCAATTTATCGCACTACAGCCCCCACACCCCTGCCACTTTCCCCTCTTGGTGTCTGTACGTTTGTTCTCTACATCTGTGTCTCAATTTCTGCCCTGCAAACTGGTTCATCTGTACCATTTTTCTAGGTTCTACATATATGCGTTAATATATGGTATTTGTTTTTCTCTTTCTGACTTACTTCACTCTGTATGATAGTCTCTAGATCCATCCACGTCTCAACAAATGACCTAATATCATTCATTTTATGGCTGAGTAATATTCCATTGTATATATGTACCACATCTTTATCCATTCGTCTGTGGATGGGCATTTAGGTTGCTTCTATGACCTGGCTATTCTAAACAGTGCTGCAATGAACATTGGGGTGCCTGTGTCTTTTTGAATTACGGTTTTCTCTGGGTATATGCCCAGTAGTGGAATTGCTGGATCATATGGTAATTCTATTTTTAGTTCTTTAAGGAACCTCCATACTGTTCTCCATAGTGGCTGTAGCAATTTACATTACCACCAACAGTGCGAGAGGGTTCCCATTTCTCCACACCCTCTCTGGCATTTGTTGTTGGTAGATTTTCTGATGATGCCCATTCTAACTGGTGTGAAGTGATACCTCATTGTAGTTTTGATTTGCGTTTCTCTAATAATTAGAGATGTTGAGCAGCTTTTCATGTGCTTCTTGGCCATCTGTATGTCTTCTTTGGAGAAATGTCTATTTAGGTCTTCTGCTCATTTTTGGATTGGGTTGTTTGTTTTTTTTTATTGAGCTGCATGAGCTGTTTATAAATTTTGGAGATTAATCCTTTGTCCCTTGATTTGTTTGCAAATATTTCCTCCCATTCTGAGAGTTGTCTTTTCGTCTTGTTTATGGTTTCCTTTGCTGTATAAAAGCTTTGAAGTTTCATTAGGTCCCATTTGTTTATTTTTGTTTTTATTTCCATTACTCTAGGAGGTGGATCAAAAAAGATCTTGCTGGGATTTATGTCAAAGAGTGTTCTTCCTATGTCTTCCTCTAAGAGTTATACCCTGTCTGGTCTTACATTTAGGTCTCTAATCCACTTTGAGTTTATTTTTGTGTATGGTGTTAGGGAGTGTTCTAACTTCATTCTTTTCCATGTAGCTGTCCAGTTTTCCCAGCACCACGTATTGAAGAGACTGTCATTTTTCCATTGTATATCCTTGCCTCCTTTGTCATAGATTAGTTGACCATAGGTGCGTGTGTTTATCTCTGGGCTTTCTATATTGTTCCATTGATCTATGTTTCTGTTTTTGTGACAGTATCATATTGTCGTTTTTTTGTTGTTGTTTTTTTTCCTGCGGTACGTGGGCCTCTCACTGTTGTGGCCTCTCCCATTGTGGAGCACAGGCTCCGGACGCGCAGGCTGAGCGGCCATGGCTCATGGACCCAGCCGCTCTGCGGCATGTGGGATCTTCCCGGACCGGGGCACGAACCCATGTCCCCTGCATTGGCAGGCGGACTCTCAACTACTGCGCCACCAGGGAAGCCCCTACTATATTGTCTTGATTACTGTAGCTTTGTAGTATAATCTGAAGTCAGGGAGTCTGATTCCTCCAGCTCCATTTTTTTCCCTCAAGACTGCTTTGGCTATTCAGGGTCTTTTGTGTCTCCATACACATTTTAAGATTTTTTGTTCTAGTTCCATAAAAAATGCCATTGGTAATTTGATAGGGATTGCATTGAATCTGTAGGTTGCTTTGGGTAGTATAGTCATTTTCACACTGTTGATTCTTCCAATGCTAGAACATGGTATATCTCTCCATCTGTTTGTATCCTCTTTCATTTCTTTCATCAGTGTCTTATAGTTTTCTGCACACAGGTCTTTGGTCTCCTTAGGTACGTTTATTCCTAGGTATTTCATTCTTTTTGTTGCAGTGGAAAATGGGAGTGTTTTCTTAATTTCCCTTTCAGATTTTTCATCATTAGTGTATAGGAATGCAAGAGATTTCTCTGTGTTAATTTTCTATCCTGCTACTTTACCAAATTCATTGATTAGCTCTAGTAATTTTCTGGTAGAATCTTTAGGATTCTCTGTGTATAATATCATGTCATGTTCAAACAATGACAGTTTAACTTCTTCTTTTCTGATGTGGATTCCTTTTATTTCTTTTTCTTCTCTGATTACTGTGGCTAACAGTTCCAAAACTATGTTGAATAATAGTGGTGAGAGTGGGCAACCTTATCTTGTTGCTGATCTTAGTGGAAATGCTTTCAGTTTTTCACCATTGAGAATGATGTTGGCTGTGGGTTTCTCATATATGGCCTTTATTATGTTGAGGTATGTTCTCTCTATGCCTTTATCATAGAGGGAACTTATCATAAATGGCTGTTGAATTTTCTCGAAAGATTTTTCTGCATTTATTGAGATGATCATATGGTTTTTATCCTTCAGTTTGTTAATATGGTTTAGCACATTGATTGATTGGCATATATTGAAGAATCTTTGCATTCTGGGATAAACCCCACCTGATCATGGTGTATGATCTTTTTCATGTGCTGTTGGATTCTGTTTGCTATTATTTTGTTGAGGATTTTTGCGTCTATGTTCATCAGCAATATTGGCCTGTAGTTTTTTTGTGTGTGACATTTTTGTCTGCTTTTGGTATCAGGGTGATGGTGGCCTCATAGAATGAGTTTGGGAGTGTTCTTTCTTCCGCTATATTTTGGAAGAGTTTCAGAAGGATAGGTGTTAGCTTTCTCTAAATGTTTGATAGAATTCGCCTGTGAGGCCATGTGGTCCTGGGCTTCTGTTTGTTGCAAGATTTTTAATCACAGTTTCAGTTTTTTTGATTGGTCTGTTTATATTTTCTATTTCTTCCTGGTTCAGTCTCAGAAGGTTGTACTTTTCTAAGAATTACTCCATTTTTTCCAAGTTATTCATTTTATTGGCATGTAGTTGCTTGTAGTAATCTGTTATGATCCTTTGTATTTCTGTAGTGTTAGTTGTTACCTCTCCTTTTTCATTTCTAATTCTGTTGATTTGAGCATTCTTCCTTTTGTTCTTGATGAGTCTTGATGAGTCCAACCCCAGTCCTCTCCCTGCGCTCTGACCAAAGCCGAAGCCCAAGCCTCAGCTCCCAGCCCCCGCCCGCCCCAGTGGGTGAGCAGACAAGCCTCTCGGGCTGGTGAGTGCTGGTCAGCACCGATCCTCTGTGTGGGAATCTCTCTGCTTTGCCCTCTGCACCCCTGTTACTGCACTTGGTGGCTCCAAAGATCCCCACCCACCACCCACACCCCTTTCTCCACCAGTGAAGGGGCTTTCTAGTGTGTGGAACATTTTCCTCCTTCACAGCTCCCCCCAGAGGTCCAGGTCCCATCCCTATTCTTTGGTCTCTGTTTTTCCTTTTTTCTTTGCCCTACCCAGGTTCGTGAGGAGTTTCTTGCCTTTTGGGATATCTGAGGTCTTCTGCCAATGTTCAGTATATGTTCTTTACGAGTTTTTCCACCTGTAGATGTATTTTCGATGTATTTCCAGGGAGGAAGGTGATGTCCCCGTTTTACTCCTCCACCATTTTGAAGGTCCTCATGATTTACTTATACTCTTAACAGTTATATCATCAATTGGAATAAGATTTTAAAGAAAGAGGAATGAATGAAATATCCTTGTGACTATCTTTTTCCATTATCATTCATGAAGTAGAAGAGACAGTGAAAGCTGAAGGAAAATGCTTTGCACCTCAAGTGTTAAATCATACTCTATTTTATAAAACAATGTAATGTATACACTTGAGATTTCATTTTTTTTTTTTTTGGTAGGGATATAATTGTGAAATTTTCCAAAGATGTGTTGTAGAAATTAAGGAAGTAAAGCAAGCTAACACAGTCCTTTTGGAAATGAAGAACATATACAAGCAGATTAATGTTAAGTATTGTTTACTTCAGAATGGACCAGAAGAGGTATTCAGTTAATGTCAGTTAGTTAAAAGGTTATATTCTACTGTTGTGATTCTCACCTGATATACTAGAAAATATGTTACCAGAATAACTGACAAAATAGAAAATGGGCTGGAGGTTTTTTGAACAGCTGAGAGCTTTAGCCATTTTGAAAGCTGATGGTTAAAAAAATGTGCTTCAGTTACTGTTTTAATATTTTTTAAAGCAGTGTTGATGTTAGTGAGATGGAGTTTCTAGTTTTAATCAAATAAGAAAAATATAAACCAAAATAAAATTCTATGGAGCATTAGTGTATAATTTTAATGGGAATTGCTTGAATCCTCTATGCATGTATTATAAGAAAAATAAGAGGTTATGATAGAATTCTTCTCTAGAACCAGAAAGTCAAAAATGTGGCTGCTTCTGGGGTGTGTTGGAGGAAGGTGGTGACGAATTTAAGAAGAATCAGTGTTTGAAAATATTGAAAGCAAGGGTTTTAGGTGAGAAAAAAATCATAAAAGTGGAATGGCATTTATTCTGTTTCACTGGGTCTTAGTTTTATCCCACTTCTGAGCATTAACAATCACTTCAAAATCTTCTAAACCTGTTCACACGTGACTGGGTCCTGTCCTCTCCCATTTAGCTCTTGAAGCGAGAAGGGTGCAATGCATGACTGAAGTTGGGGAGGAAGACATCATGCTAAGATATCCATGGTCTCTTGGTTCAAATTTAGAGTATATGAGTGTGTAAGAGTGCAAAATGTTAATGTTGGTGAGGTGTGGGGTGAAATGAAAAACTAGGAACAAGAACCATACCCAGGGCTTCCCTGGTGGTGCAGTGGTTAAGAATCCACCTGCCAACACGGGGGACACGGGTTGAGCCCTGGCCTGGGAAGATCCCACATGCCACGGAGCAACTAAGCCCATGTGCCACAACTACTGAGCCTGCACTCTAGAGCCCATGAGCCACAACTACTGAGCCCACATGCCACAACTACTGAAGCCTGCAGGCCTAGAGCCCGTGCTCCACAGCAAGAGAAGCCACCACAATGAGAAGTCCATGCACTACAACGTGATTAGGCCCCGCTCGCCACAACTAGAGAAGGACCACACCCAGCAACGAAGACCCATGCAGCCAAAGATAAATAATTTAAAAAATAAATTAAGAAAAAGAACCAGAGCCATACTGAAAAAGATTAAAAATGAGCAAAGTAACAGACATATTTGAGAAGTAAAGAAATTTTTTGTCTTCAAATTTCAATTTATGCCAACAAGGCTTACAAAATACTAACATTATACTTTCAGAGTAAAATGGCCTTCATTAAATTTGGGTATAAAATAGCCTTCATAAATCTAAATGATATGATATATTCAAGTGTTGATTTCAGAGGTTGAGAAGTTAAATAATATACCAATCAGGATTTGAGTCAAGCCTATCATACTCCTTTGAATACTGTGTATTTCCCTAATTCCTTTGACAATAGATAAAAATGAATTTCCTACCACCCAATGACTAGAATCTAGTACTATAAATTGTAATTTCTTCTCAATGACACTGTACAGATTTTGTTTTTTAATGTTATAACTTTGCTTTCCTTTGTCAGCACTTGGTTAAACTCAGTTTTACTAAAAGTTCCTAACTAGTTAAATGAATAATGAACAAATTTCTAGGATCAAAAAATAATAATAATTATCATGATTATCTTCACCCTCTCTTCTCACTTTCTAACTGGTTATCCCATATCTCAAAGATAAGTACTGTTTACAGGTTGGTATGTATCATCCGAGACCCCATTCTAAAATATATTATCATACTAAGTGAAGTAAGTCAGACAGAGAAAGACAAATATCATATGATACTGCTTATATGCGGAATCTAAAAGAAAATGATACAAACGAACTTATTTACAAAACAGTGACAGACTCACATACTTAGAGAAAGAGCCTGTGGTTACCAGGGGGGGAAGGGTACAGGGGAGGGATAGATTTGGAGTTTTGGATTGACATGTACGCACTGCTGTGTTTAAAATAAAATGTCTGTCCATGAAAAAAATAAATTAAAAAAATATATATATATTATCTGATATGATCACAAAATATATTGTATGAGGCAAACATCAAGTTTTTACCCAAGTACCCAATAGCCCCTTTTCACATACTAAATACATTATGTACATACTTAGGCTCCTGTGCTCTGAACCTGAATCTGTAGGTTTATCAGTGTGTGCAGAAAATAGGATTTTTCTCGGGGAAAGTATATTCATGCTTGATATAAAATCTTTTTCCAAAGAGGCCTGACCTTTCACATGATATGTACTTGTTAAACATTTAATTTCTCTTGTATTAGTTCATTTATTGCTTTGTTTTTAACAAATTGCCACAATTTTAGCAGCCTAAAACAACACAAATTTATTATCTCACAGTTTCCATGGGTCAGGAGCTTAGGTGAAGGTTAATTGGGTGCTCTGCACAGGATCCAACCAGGCCGAAATCAAGGTGTCAGGTGAGGGTGGTATCTCAAAGAAGTCTCGGGATCCTCTTACCTTATTGGTTGTTGGAAGAATTCAGTTTCTTGCAGTTATAACACTAAGATCTTCAGCTCCTAGAGGCTGCCCACCATTCCTTGCCCTTTGGCCCTCTCCCACAACATGGCAATTTGCTTTTCCAAGGTAAACTAAGATGCTCTTAAAAGAGCATCTTCTGCCTCTGACCTCTAGATCCTCTTGTAAAACACTTAACCTAATTAGGTCAGACTCCCACAGGATTATTTCCCTTTTGATTAACTTAAAGTCAGCAGACTTCAAGAGATCTGAAAAGTCCCTTCACTTTTGCCATATAACATTACCTAACAAAGGGAATGGTTATCCCATGCTACTCACATTACACTCAAAAGCATGACTTAATGCAGGACATATATACTGGGGACAGGGATCTTAAAGTATGCTATCAGCTGAATTATGTTATCTCAAAATTCCTATGTTTTGAAGTCCTTACCCCAGTAACCTCATTAGGGTAGGCTCTAATCCAATATGATTGGTGTCCTTTCAAGTAGGGGAAATTTGGACACAGACAGACCTGAGGAGAATGTCTTATGTATATGAAGACAGTCATCTGTAAGCCAAGGAGAGAGGCCTGGAACAGATTTTTCTTTTGCTGTCTTCAGAAGGAACCTACCCTGCCAACACCTTGATTTTGGGCTAATAACCTCCAGAACTGTGAGAAAACAAATTTCTCCTAAGCCACCCAGGTCATGGTAGCTTGTTATAGCAGCTCTACAAAACTAATACAGGGACCATCTTAGAATTCTGTCTACCACACTTTTTCACCCTCCTTTTTCCCCATTATTAATAGAATTTACTTCCTCATAATATTCTGCACTCTGGATGAGGTGCTGTCAATCCTGCAATGCATATTTTGGGAACTATATTTAAGAGCTTCAGCTATTTATTTAAAATACTTAAATTTTTTTAATCGAAGTATAGTTGATTCACAGTGTTGTGTTAGTTTCAGGTGTATAGCAAAGTGATTCAGTAAAAATATTTAAATTTTAAAAAATATTTAAATTTCAGTAAAAATATTTAAATTCTTTAAAATACCTTACCTCAGAGTAGAATACTTGAAGAGCCAAATATTTCTTCACTTCTTGGAACCGGTATGACTGAGAATTGTGAGAACTACTGTGGCTTTCAGTTGGTTGCTCAGAAAGGGCAAGAATTCACTTGGGTCAGCATTATTCAGTTTCTCTCCCAAGTCTTGCAACTAACATGTATTGAGGGATATCTATGTGCACGCAGGAGTTCTTTATATACAATGTTGCCCATACAGATGAGCAATCCCAATGAAGTTAAATACCTTCCCAAGGTCACATAGATGAAATATTATAGAGATTAGTCTCAGAACATGGATATTACCAGAGCTCCATGGTTAGACAGATTCATAATACTCAAATGTGCAGGATGCTAATGAATAAATAATAGTATTATTATGTATAGAACATTTTTATCCTATTTTTAAAATAACTAAGAAACAAGTAGTAATCAGAAGGATTTTTTTGTCAGTGTAAGTTATGAACAGTTTGGCTTTCCATACATAGACTCAAAAATAAAAGGCAGAATTTTAATTCTCTCTCACATAAAAAATGATCAACATCTAGTCAGTTATGAATAGAGGGTAACAACACAACTACTTCCAACTTTCCCCTATGTCATCACTAGAGTAAAACATGTATCCTCAAGGCTATTATATCTGCATTCCGAACAGCAGAACGGAGAAAGAATAAGAACACCTTTCTTTAACATGTTCTTACTGTCTTCTCAAATAATTTATTTCTGCTGATATCACATTGGCCAGGACCTAGATATATGTACATACTTAACTGCAAGAAAAACATGGAAATGCATTTTTAGTTAACACTTTGACCCAGGAAAGAGGAAGGAGACAATGGTATGCTGTTGTAGACAATCAAAAATTTCTGCCACAGTGAGTGTATCCATTAAGAGGTAATTACCTCACTCAAAACTTCAGTTCACATTGGATTACATAGAAAGGGAATTTGATAGCTCTTGTATTTGAAGTACAAGGAAAAATGGCCTAAAGTAGAACATGAAAGTCATATGTGCCAATGAGAATGTGTAGTCTTTCAGATTCTCTACTCTCTTGCCTTCAGTGATTTCTTCATCCTTAAGATTGAGTCCCTTTATATGAGTGGAAGTTGCCATCAGACTTGCATGTTTCCTATTCACGTACTATTCACATTCAGCTGGAAGAGAAATGATTTCCATTTGAAACATGGAGCTATGATAATCCCAGTAGAATCATTAAGCAACTTTAGTGCTTAATGATTCCACATAAGGTTCAAGAAATCATCATTTGAATTTTATAAACTGATGATCTTAAATTAAAAATGTAAGCAAGTGTAAGCAAACTTGTCACTCATTTCAATTAGCAAGACGTCAGAACAAACAGAATCAAATGATCTTGACTGACATTTCAGTCAAGTGATGACAAGCCCTGTTGAATTTTTCCTGACTCAAAACAGAATAAACTTCTTTAAGAAAAAAACCTGCAACACTTACATATATTAGTGCCTCATTTAAAATGATGACTGGAAATAAAAACTAACAAGAGTTCCCCTTTTCTAAGCATTTTGCTTAAAACTATTATCCCATGTTGTAATTATTTTCAAGACTTGATGCAGTTTATTAGATGATCTTTCTTTTACCTAAACCAATTTTTAAGTATGTGTTTATTCTGTCTCAAATAATTTTTAATATGCTTTTTCTAATTTGTGAAATATCACCTCTCATTTCCCTGACTTTTAATTAATTAAAGTAGCTTTCTTAGACTTTTATACATTGACTTTATTAATTTGGCTCACAAAATAATTTTATCTTCAAATTAGAAAGATGCTTTTTGCTCCACCTTCCAGTTATCCATCACATGTGATTATATTTATCCTTTTGTGTGACTTTTATTATTTAGAAATAAAAAATATAACTTTAAAATGGCACTTTATGTTCAGTATTTAGGGATGAGACTTACATCCCCAGGGCTGAGACTTAGGGATGAGAATACAGGGAACACAGATCTCGTTTTAGATTCTGTTCTAATATTGATGCCTTTGAAACATTTTAATTATAAAGTGTAACCTCCCAAAGTAGAAAGAAAGAGATGATTATTACTTTAAAACTATTATTTTTCTTATCACAGTCTTATCAGTAAGTGCAAAAATAGTAAGTTCTCAGATAAGAAATAAACAAATAAAAAAAGAGAAGAGATAATGCAAAACTTTCCGAACTTCTTTGACAGCATAGGTTGGATACTGCTTCTTCACAAATGAGGTGGTGTTACAAGAAATGCTATCCACATTTTTTATAAATGCAGAGTTGTATTTCTTATCTTCTGAGGCATTTTCTCCTGTATTTATCTGGATGTTACATTTTCAGTTGTTAAGTTATACTTTTACCTCAAAATAGTTTATTTGTGTATCTTGAAATGTAAATGGCTCATAAGTAGGGTTCTACCAAAGTCTGGAATATTACAAAATGTCTTATAGTTAAGCCATCTGAGAGTGAAGTTTCATTTTCTTACTGCCTAGTTGGTATGAAAAATAAGACTGGGAAAAAAAAGAGGAAATAGTAAATTAATTCCAAGATGGTATTGACAACAAGGACATCTGTTATAGTTTACCAGAAACAAAATCAAAACGGCTTTCTCTCTGCTTACA
Organism: Tursiops truncatus; assembly: GCF_011762595.2. Lineage (NCBI taxonomy): Eukaryota > Metazoa > Chordata > Mammalia > Artiodactyla > Delphinidae > Tursiops > Tursiops truncatus. Next base: position 37,979,776 of record NC_047039.1, read on the forward strand.
CACACACAATGATGTTTAGAGTAAGCATATTCTTTTATCAGCTGACTTTATTATATGTACTACAGTTTTTCTCAGCTCAAGAATTTACTTTTTCAAAAAGTATGTTTAAATTACAACAGTGAACATCAAGTTATGTCTCATTTTTTTGTTTGCTTTTTTAACAAAAACACTGTGCCAAGTAATAGAAGCCAAACACAAAATGTCACATGTATTTCCATTTATATGAAATTCCCAGAATATGCAAATCCATAGAGATGGGAAGCTGATTATTGGTTTCCAAGGGCTGAGGGGAGGAAGAAATAGGAATGCCTATTTAATAGGGATGAGTTTCTTTGGGGGGTAATGCAAATATTCTAGAACTAGATAGTGGTGATGGTTGCACAAAATTGCAAATGTACTAAATGCCACTAATTATGTACTTTAAAATGATTAAAATGATAAGTTTTATGTTTTGTGTATTTTAGCTAGATAGAGCTATAAGTAGATACAGGTAGAATCTGTCAGTTGGTAGAAGTATGGTATACTCTTTAGTAAGTGTGCTGAAATGTTCAGGAGACTGAAAAATAACAGCATTTAAGAGTGTCTTAACAATATGGAAGGAGCTTTTAAAATATAAAAGGTTTATTTAGCTTGTATTTATTTAAAAAGAATAATAAATATCACTATTCAATAATTAAAATATTTTACATAATATTTTTTAAAATTACATTTTAAAAAGAAAAAAAATATGCCAAGATTGAGACAACAGACTCAAATAGCAACAACCTATGAGAGCCATGGATTAAGAATCAGTAAATATTTTTAAATGAACTTGCAAGCTTGTAATCATTGTAATACACTGGAATTCTGTGACTCACAGCTCTAATCGTAGTCTATTTCAACAAATTTATCAGTGGCATGAAATCTACAGTATCAGTTTGAATAGAAAGCATGTACATACATTATAAATGAGGCTAACACTTTGGAAAGTGATCTTTAAAATCACTCAACCAGGTTATATTTTTGTCTCAGTCATTTTTTTTTCTTTACCATGTATTGGAATATAAAATATATGAAAGGACATAATAGCATATTAACCAGGTCATTCAAGGAACATAATTACCCAACCTATCCAGATGTTGCTCTACATAATTTTACTAATGTCTCAACATTGAAAAATATTGGCCATCATACACAGAATGCTTAATGTACAGTACCAGTTCCAAATCAGATTAAAATTACTTCATGCAGAGTAGACCAATGATTGGCTCAGTACTGAATATGCTTTTTTCCCTGCATACTTAGAAAAGTTGGAAGAGCCAAGCAAAATTATCTCTTCCATATTTGCAATCCCTAGACCTAGAGAATTAAGTAAAATTGTTTCTGCTTTCCCCCTACCCCTTTGTCTTGGGGATCTGTAATAGACAGATGCTGAAATTTAGGCTTATTTTTGCTAGTTTTGGATTTCCCTCTCTTACCATTGAAGTGGTTTCCAACATCGATGGTTTTATTATTTGGTCTTGGAGTAAGCACGTGAATCCATGCTGGACCAATAATACTTTTAGGAACATAGAAATTTAGACTAAGAGACAATTTGAAATATTTAGGAGGGACTTCCCTGGTGGTGCAGTGGTTAAGAATCCACCTGCCAATGTGGGGGACACGGGTTCGAGGCATGGCCTGGGAAGATCCCACATGCCGTCGAGCAACTAAGCCGGTGCATCACAACTACTGAGCCCACGCACCACCGCAATGAAGACCCAACACAGCCAAATATAAATAAATAAATAAATAAATTTATAAAAAAAAAGAAAAGAAATATTCAGGAATACCTGCTGCTAACGTCTCCAGGGATAAATCAGTTCTAATCATTCCTAAAATACAGCTGTTTAGTTATCTGTGTTTTATGAAATACTCTAGTATTCTTAAAATAAGTTTTCATTTTCATTTATAGTTGCTTATAACCATTTTTTCCTGTACTTTCTTTGTGCTTCCTTTGAGTACACACTGTATGTAGATATGGCTCATTTGTATAAATGAATAATAAGCAAAGCAATTGCATGCCAGTGCACTAAAATTGACAATCCTGTTTGGTTTGAGCTTAGAACTTGGAGATAAGTATATAAAATCAAATTATTTAAATAAGCTTTAGAAAAATGGCATAAATTCTCTACTATTTAATGAATAAAATTCCACGTACTTTTACGTTTACTGCTTCATATATATCCAGTAATCAGAAATTTAAATATACATTGGTGGGTGTACATACACACACACACACACACACACACACACACACACACACACAATATTTGAAAGTATAGAAAATGATTCCGAAGTAAATTTTTTAAATAATAATGTGTTTCCTATTAGAATTATTATGGAGTCAAAGAAAAAAGTCTTTGATAACACAGACACATTTGAACAAGCTTGCAGAAAATCTATCTTTCCCAGTATTAGTCAACAACTGAAACAATAAGTTAAAGGATATAAAATTTGAAAATTTTCAAATAGGAACACATGTAAATTTCACAGGTTTATATAAATCCTGAATGTTTGTTTTATGGAATTATACTTTGAGAAATCATTTTTTAGAAGATGGCCTCTGCAAAATATACCCTCACACTCACTCATTGGCTCATCCTGGGTGTGACATTGTTGTTTGAAGTTAATTGGTTACCCATTGATGTAGTTTTGCAGGGTTGACACATTGGTATCCTTAAAACTACCAAGACAATTTTAGGAAAAAATTAATAATTATCTCTGAATTTCAATTAGTTCATCTGTCAGTGGAGAATAAGAGGGAAATAAAAATGTTATTTTGTGGTTCCCCTGCCTTAATATTTGATTGTGTTTAATGCCTCAGATTTTAAGAAGAAACACATATTTTCTCATTACTATCTATCTAGGAAAATATGAAGTGTCATTTTTTTCCGGCCATAATACTTTTTTAAATAACAGATCTTGCTTTTCACTGTAGTGAAAATACTTTTGTTTTAGTTCCTAAGTTTCAAAATACTAATCTTCAAACAAAGCAAAATATTTAACAAAAGGTTTTGATTCCTCTCCACTTTATCCTTTCCTTATCCCTTAAGAAGCCTTCACTATAGTTTAAATTGATTATTGTTGGAGATTGGTCTGCCTTTTTACTAGGCAGCAAGTTTTACCTATCTTTATTCTTCAACATAATAGTCCTCAATTATGTTAATTCAGCACTTTACAATTTGCAAAATAATTTTACCTATAGTATCTAAATCAAAACCTATTACAATTGGTACAGTCATTATGAATAATTTTATTTTCATTGTATAAAAGAAAAAAGTGAGAGGCTAAAGCTCCCAAGGTAGGGGATTTAAGGTCTGTGTGTGTTTAAAATTATCTAATAGGGTGAGGAATGTTGGACTAAAACGTTATATCAAGTGTTATCTTGTGATGATAAAATGAGTTTTCTCCTTTTGTAAAATATACAATGTAGGGAATTTCTTTAGGGTGTGTGTGTATGTTTGAGGTTATCTATTTTAGGGGTTGGATTGAAAAAAGATAATTTAGGTATCATCCTGTGTGTGGCAGAAAAAATGTATGACTTTATCACTTTTGAAAATTTAGAGATATTTATTTATTATAGTATACCGAGGATTCAGAAAGTAAGTGTGTGTTTATCATAAAATGTACCATGAACAAAGATGCTGTCTGTTAATTGAAAAAATGAGCTCAAAGACTATTCTGATGTATTCAAATTGCACCGGTATTATTTAGGGTACATCGCATAACTAAGGTAACACGTAGCCTCCAATTCTCAGTGACTTAACAGAGCATTATTTCTTGCTCACATAAAGCGTAGTGTGGCCCATCAGGGATCTTTGATGCATTCTTTCGTGGACCCAGTCTCCTTTTACATAAGGTTCCAACGTCACCACTGAGCTGCTAAGTGGGGAAGGAGAAAGAGGATGGAGAAGGCACAGGGTGATCTTAACTGTCTGTGCCTGAAATGGACAATTTAACTTCCTCTTACTCTCCACTGAGTGTAGTAGCATAGAAGCGTCTGGATGCAAGAAGAGTGGCCAAAATCATTTAACTCTTTGCCCACGAATCAAAAAATAACAGTATGAGCACATACCATTGTCTCTACCATAGTTTGCCATTTTGTCACCAAATATGCATTGCAGTCTTATTTCCACCAGGGCAGCAATATGACTTTCAAGGATTTTAGAAAATTTTGCCTTCGTGAGACACTTCCTTTTCAAAATCATTAAAGTTATGTTTTACCCACTGCATTGGTATGAAGATAAATATATTAATTTTAGGTATTATGTATTTTCTTTGACCTAAAAATGTATTTTCTCTTAGGATTTTAAAAGAAAACAAAACATTTTCTTAGGCATCTGAAAGTATTGTGGCCCATAGGCTTTGTGCCTACTTTGCCTAATGGATAAGTTAGCTGGCCCTGCTTCCAACAGATAAAATTCTATTGCTCACCTTAAAGTAGAGAAGCCAAAGTAATATGCAATTACTGCATCAAGGTCAAGGTCCAGGAACTTCAGGTGATATATAGTCCTTTCCATCAGGTACAGATATGGTGGTTCTTGTCTGGAAAACTTTGAAATAAAAGGGATAGTTCTGCACTTTCCAAACCCAGTGTACAGTGTTGAACCAGGAACAGGATAACCTCCCTGAAATCTTCCGCCTAGAGAAAGTCAGCAAGGCTAGTCATTACTTATTTATAGAATATTAGATTTCTAGCCATGTTAGAATATTGTGGGACAGGCATTATGTGGCTTCTCAGACTTGGTGGTGGAGTATGTTCCCATTTTAGACTCTGGTTCTATTTATCTCATCTCTCCTCTTACCCCGTTGTCCCTGGCTCTGCCCTCAAGGGGTTTATTTTTTATATTCCATGGGCAAATTTTCAGGGGCATTTGAGAGACTTTTTTTGTTGCAGATTATACAGTATTCACAGCTCACTTCCTGTTCACTGCAGGTTGTTTTAAGCCCTAATGAAAGGTAAGGATTAACATGTCCAAACTTGATGCCCTGTACACGAGCCTCCAAAGAGGAAGTAAACTTTCTGAAGAGCAAGATCATTTGAGAACTTAACCTTGCTCCATGGAAATGGGCTAGAGATGAGTGCTTGAAGCAGTAATCCTTGGTGAATGCTGAACTGACAAATCAGGGATGAGCACCATTAGTTGACAAGTCATAGGGGGACACTTAGAAAGCTTGGACTCTAGTCCCAGTCACTGCAGAAGAGGGGCTGATGTTCCACTGAATATTAATGCTGAAGAGGAGAAACAGGGTGGAGGATAAGACTGGTACCATTTTACAGCAGAAGCTGAAAATAGTCTTGGAACCCAGTTTGTGATCACATTAGGGCAGGGACTGCTGTTTCCCAAATCATTCATCTTGTTAACCCCACACCCCAAAGTTAAAGGATCATTCATCTCACAGAATCTGACATTTAGTTCTGTTCAATATTAATATCATGCTGCCCCCCATGCAGAGTGTAATGGCAATAATGCACCACCTACTGTTCCCACTTCTGAAAATTTATCTCCATAAACAATGTTTTCAATCTTTTATTTCCTACTTTTCAGAGCTTTCTAACCATCAAGCCTTCAAATTCATAGACTCTAGGAAAGTATTTTCATATTGGCTTAGAAACCAATCCTTCTTGTCCTGAGCTGTTTATTTTACGACCCTGTCAGATGGCTAGCAATCGCCCATGCACATTAAAACTTCATTCTGACCACTTTCAGAAGATGCCACATCTACAATCTTGAGGCTTGCTTCCTAAGTTATCACAGACAACAATTTTTCCAAATATCTGCAACTGAAAGACACATATGCTCAACTTTATAGCCTCTAATCTCATTTTCTTGCTGCCCAATAGGGTAAAGCCAAATACTTAAATTTTTTGTCACACCAGAACTCCACATACCAATTTCTGTTATTTAAGGTCTATAATGTTAGCTGCTGCAAGAGATAAACCCTCAAATCTCAGTGGCAAAACGCAATAAAACATCATTTTTTAGTCCTTTTACTGACTATCCAACATAGGACAGTGTATGTGTTGAAGGTATGAAGGGAGTCTTCTGCAAACGTTGATTCAGGGCCCTAAGTTCTCTCAAACTTCAACCTGCAATTTCAAGATTAATCTAGAATTATACAGTCAGAGAATAAGGAATGAGACAAAGGAAAATATGTTCATTTTTTATCATTTTACCCTGAAATGACACATCATTTCCATTCTTATTCCATGACAACAGTTTGTCACTTAGATCAATATAGGAGCAAAGAAGATGGAAGAAATGATCTGACTGTTGATCAAAAAGGAAAGGAAGCAGGTTTGTCAGTGCCTAGCCTTGTCTTTCCTTTCTAAGTTTACTAAAGTATTTGAGTTGCTGGTAATAAGATGCCTTACAGCACTGATTAGTTCCAGAATAGAAACTAAATAAGCTCCAGATTAGTTGTCCTGCTTCTGATGGGATGAAGACATGAGTCTAAGTGACAAGAGCAGTGAGTAATAAAGTGAGTTCACTCCCTCTGCCTCTGACACAGACACACTCTCAAAGTAGTGCAGCCATGCTATTGTCCAAGAGAATTTAGTGACACTGAATCTATAAATTATATCCGTCCCAAAGGAAAGTGTTCCAGCTAATGAGTTAGTTCCTCGGCTTGTGTCCAAGAGTAAGAGAATAAAATGAGGAGAAGTGTGAAAATAGTTGGAAATTTGTACTCACACATTCTCTTTAACTGCCAATGGTGTTTCGGTCATGCTGACCATAAAGCTACAAAACATAATAGGCTTCATCCAGAACCCATGTTACGTGCTGTGAGAATGAATACAGAATTGACAAAACATAGCAACATGGCAAAAAAGTAATAGCATAGTTAAAAATCTCATAAGTTGTAGGCAGTTTCCCAATGTGCAGCCATGCCTTACTTGGGACACATACGGTAATGAGAAATGAAATTGGGTGAGCAAAGACTACATCAGTTTGGGCAAGTCATCAGCTCCAGAGTACTGTCAACTTTTATAACTTTCCGTATATGAAGCCCCTTCAGTGGTACATGGCTAGCTTCCATTCTTGGGTGCAATGGAATCTTGTCAATACCTGACAGTTGTTACTAAATAAACAGCTTTAACATTGAGGTATAGGTGCTTGTTCTAGTACATAGTTATCTATACTGAATTGTCATGAATCTTGAATCTGCTATGGTCCTATAAATGCCTGAGTGAGTGTTTCAAGAAGAGTTTTATTTTTTTTTTAAGTTTTATTGTAGTATAGTTGATTTACAATGTTGTGTTAGTTTCAGGTGTACAGCACAGTGAATCAGTTATACATATATCCACTCTTATTTAGATTATTTTCCCATATAGGTCATTGCAGAGAATTGAGTAGAGTTCCCTGTGCTATACAGTAGGTCCTTATTAGTTATCTATTTTATAGCCAGTAGTATGTATATGTCAATACAAATCTCCTAATTTATCCTCCCCCACTTCCCCCTACCCCTGGTAACCATAAGTTTGTTTTCTACATCTGTGACTCTATTTCCGTTTTGTAGATAAGTTCATTTGTACCATTTTTTTTTATATTCCACATATAAACTCAAGAATTTTTAAAAAGTAACTCCTCAGGTGTTTCGAACACTAGAGAAAATGTCAGAAACCAGCCATTAAGCTTTTCCTTTCATAGTCATTTTCACCTCTCTCATGCATTAGGCAAGTGCCTCAGTGTCCCCACCACACTCTTATTATTTGGATAAAGAACTTAGTAAGTTCTCATTTTAAATCTAAAGTAGATGGGGGTAGTTAGCCTCCAAATATGACCTTACTATGAGTCAACATCTTCCATTAGTCATGCCCTTGTATAGTCCGTTCTGTATTGAATCTAAGCTTGCTGCTGAAAACTTGGCCTCTGTGCACTGGTGCTGACTCGAACCTGAGATGGAGTTTTGGGTGAAGTAAAAAAAAAAATAGCTTTATTGCTTTGCCAGGCAAAGGGGGAAAACAGCAGGCTTGTGCCCCTCAAAAACTGTGTGTCCCAACCTGGGAGGATTTGGTGAGGAGTTTAATAGCAGTGGTTCAAGGGTGGGGTTGATGATAAGGATTAGGGTGTGTGCAGGGCCAGCACTCCTTTAATCTGGTCTCAGGTAATCTCTTGATGAGCTACTCTGGCTCCTTTAATCTGGCCTCAGGTGGTCTTCTCTGGAATGAAGAATGCTAACATCTTCCGCTTGTTGGGAGTTTTAGTTCTGTAGAAGAGCTCAAAAATATTGTTATGTGTATCCCTTAAGGCAGAACCAGGACCCTGCCCCAAGCCTGCACTATTGTTTCTTGGCTGCTTCTCTCTTGTCTCTGCATCCCCTCCCTTCCCTGATTAGCAACTGTTTGAATCTGCCCTTTGGAACTCAGGAAGGTCATGGAGGCTGGAGTCTGTCCCCTACAAAGAACAGGGGACACAGAAAGACATCTGTGCCCAGGAGTCCCACAGGGTCCTGCTCGGTTTCAGGTTGACCCTGTTGATACTGGAAAAGCTTTATCAAAAGTCCAGGCTCTTGTTTGTCTCATCCAAAAGAATTTGGGTGAGGAACACAAAATATAAAGGAAAAACACACACACACACACACACACACACACACACACACACACACACACACACACAGAGCTTGAGGAGCAAACAGAACAAACAAGCAGCTTATTCAGTGCAGAAGTGAAAGTTACACATTCCACGAAAAATGCTGGTGTTGTCGTGAGTGAGGGGCTCTACACAGGGCTGTTGATCCCCCTTTTTATCTTATTTTTAGCCCTTTGAATGATTGGGTTATTTTTGATTAGGGCTGGAATATTCATTGAGGGGAGGATTGAGGTGTGGTCTGGACTGCACCAGGTTGCATCAGCTCTGGGTCCTGTGGATTTGTCTCCTGAAGACACTGTACATGAGCTCTAAGAGCTGTTTTCCCTTAAATTTTCCCTTACTAGTCGAGCCCCACATGTGGAAGGTTGTACAGGGTCATCAGCAACCTGTGCATTTTTTTTGCGCATGCTCCATGGTTTTCATGGTCAGAGTTTCTTGCTCAGATGCTACACAGTTTCTGTTTTACATGCCATTCCTCCATGCGTCATGGCCTCATTAAGTGCAATCAAGGAGGTAGCTTTGCCTTGGTCCTAATGCCTATACATGAGGATACTGTCCTTGGGCCCAGCCCTGTCTTTCCTGCCTCACTGTGACTGTAGAATGTCTCAGAAGAGGTGTTGAATCCATTCCAAACTAGCCATTAGGAGAGTTGTCAACTTCTGCTCACGGATTCTCAGTTTGGAGATACCTGATTGGCCATATGAGAAATCTGACTATATTACTGGGATGATCATAGGCAGACACCATATATAAGGTCACTCAGAGAGAGAGAGAGAGGCCCTTCATCTACATGAAGAGAGAACAAGAGAGATTGAGGCACAAACATGGAAGCCTCCTGTATCAGCTTCCAGGTGACTCAAGCCCTAGAAGCCATGTGACTGCAACCAGTTAAGAGACCCCCAGCAAAATAGCAGGCTTGCTTAGTGAAGCCCAATCAATACACAAAACCATGAGAGATAATAAAATAGTTGTTGCTGTAATCCACAACTTTGGTGGTGGTTTGTTATGCAACAGTAGATAACCAAAACAATAGGATGTAAAAATAAAATACTATTATATGAAATGAGAAGTCATGCAGATTTGAGGCTAATGAAATAACCAAGGTTATTCTAGCTGCAAAACTAGCTGGCCAGAAATTCTGAGATCTGGACACCAGTCACAAATAGGATTATGTATGAATATTCACTATTACAAAATTTTACTCTTCTTTGTATTGAAATGAATGAAAGTGCTAGGGAATATTGAAATAGGAGTTGTGCAGTCTCTCAAAGTAGCACAGAAGCTATTTGCCTATAGTTATACATCCCAAGACTAACTCAGTATCTAACTCAGTATCTAACTCAGTATCTTTCAACTCAGGGTCCAGTGCATCTCCATTGTATCTTACCAATGTTTAAACTCGCAGCATCTCTTAGCACACTGTTTTATTTAATTGAAAAGAGGAGTTGTAAATTTTGATACTTAATGAATAATGATTTAATTAAAATCACCCACAATGATTAAAGTTGTTTGAATACATTTTCAGTGGGATAAGGTTTGGGGATGGGGATTGTATAGGGCTTTAGTTTCATGGTTCTTACGAATACAGCAAAAACCATCATTTTCACTGTCATCTCTCATTACCATTTTCGGATAAAGGTTTATTTAAATTGCTAGTAATTGATGGAGCTGTGACAAAAGCAAACTTAAGCCACATCTTATATCCTCGTTATCATTACATAGAAAACAACCAGCTTAGGCTTGATTGCTGCATGCTCTCTTCCTGTTCCAGAATTCTTTGATTCTATGATTTACAGAATATTTGTTAGAAAGATCTTTGGAGTTCATCCATCTAAGTATGTGACATTTGTTTTGAACTGAAGAACTCCTGATTCTTTAGGACTTGATCCTTTCTTTCATAAATATTAGTGCAGAAGCTAGTTTCTAGTAATTATTAGATGCAATTATCACCTTCCCAGCATAACAACTTGCTGTTCTGTGACAATTATCAAAGCATAAGGACAAAGCATCCATCTCTTCAACTTCATGCTTTATTATTTGACATAATCAGCTTTATACTGCAGATCTCTGAAGGTCCTCCATTTTGTTTAAATTTTAGATTAAATTAACCTGCACTTGATTACTTATTTTTCCCTTCTTACAACTTGTGTCGCTAAGGGTTCTTTTGTTATGAAACCTGACATCTGACACAGAATTGACGCTTCTACTAGTCACCAACACCTGTGAAGGATTTTGTTCATTCATGCCATAGCACCCCCTATACTGCTATTACTTAACCATTCCCATGAAAGTTTTACTGATGGTTTATTTTGTGGTGGAGATCAGAAAGATAGACTTTTCCTTTAGCGTACACATCTAACAAATCTTCACAGCAAAGGTATAGTTTCAAATTTTGAAACGTTATGATTTCCGTTCTAGAAAGTTGTTATAGAAAATAGAATTAATCAATTTCAAACACATGTTAGTGTGTTTTATGTTATGTACAGCATCTATTTGAGAACTATTTAATAGCTGGATTTAAATAGATATTTATCCATTCTGATCAAATTTTCCAGGGTATATATGTGGAAATTGTCTAAAAGTGTAAATCTGTACAGGTTATTTAAATACTAATCTTATAGAAATTTCGTGAAATGACAAAGCGGTCTTAGGTAGTTTTATTTCATGTTATTGCGTGTTGAAATGGACCCCTCTCCTATTTAAAAACTCTAGATTATCTATTTAATCACCTTTATTTCTTCTTAAAGGACAAATATATTTCCAAATAATGGCATATAATATTCTTCCATACATCGCCAGTATTGTGTGTACCTTATCAGTTCTCTTTTTAAATTATTATTTTGTGTTTTCTTTATGAAACGTGGGAGAATTTCCAAATAATTTAGCCGTTTTAAATGATCTTTTCTTCATTTTCCAGTGTTTTTTTAATAATTTCCATTTTAAAACCTTTTTATCTTTCATTTTTTCTATGCCTTTAAAATGTATTTTTAGTACAACAGTGTCTCTCTTCCTTTCTTATTAAAGAGAACATAAATGCAAGCATATTTTCTTTTCAATAATTCTTCAGTCATTTGGATTTAAGGTTTCGTATTGTACTGTATTCTCTAATTACCGGTGAGCTAGCTCTTATATAGCAGACCATTTTGAAATTTCCTTTGTGCACTAGTTGTTATTTTATTGCACTGAATTCAGAAATAAAATATTTTGATGCTGCAGAACAAGACAGTGGTGATTAATAGCTTGGGATTTGGAGTTGCTTGGACCAGATGCTCCTCTGTCTGCCTCTGGCTAGCTCAGAGGCTTGCTCAAGTTACTCTCAAATGTGGAAAATGGTATTCTCTCACTTGCTATAATGATTAAAGGACATGTGTAAAATATACCTCTGTGCCTGGCAAAGAATTAGTATTACATAATGGGAATTTTTATTATTATTTTTGAAGTTACTACAAAGGCTACAAAGATGACATACATTGAGAACAATGTTTTTAAGAAGAGTATTCTTAGTTATCTTAATTTATCCTACTTCATAAACTGTTAATCTTATCTCATAAATGGTATAATTTAAATAAATATTATATTGCTTTTTCTGACTGATATAGATTGATAATGGGACTCTGTATCTAATAACATGTGTATCTGTCTTGGGTTTTGTGCGTTTTTTTTTATTTTATGAAGTATAGTTGATTTACAGTGTTCTGTTAGTTTCAGGTGTACAGCATAGTGATTCAGTTATACGTATATATATTTTTCTCATATAGTTTTCCATTACAGGTTATTACAATACAGTAGGTCCTTGTTGGTTATCTATTTTATATACAGTAGTGTGTATATGCAGGGTTTTTAATTGACTTGATTTTTTGAAGCAATTTTAGGTTTACAGCAAAATTGACCTGAAGGTACAGAGATTTCCTGTATACCCCTGAATTTCCACTTTCCTCCCCATTATTAATGTCCTCCACCAGAGTGGTACATTTGTTACAGTTGATGAAACTACATTGTCAAATCATAATCACCCAAAGAGCGTAGTTCACATTATGGTTCACTCTTGATGTACATTGTATAAGTTTGGGAAAATGTATAATGACATTTGTCCATCATTATGTTATCATACAGGTGCTCTTTTCATAGGAGTTTTTCACTGCCCCCCAAATCCGATATACTCTGTCTATTCATCCTCCTCTTTTCCCTCTAACCACTGGCAACCACTGATCTTTTTCCTGTCCCCATAGTTTTGCCTTTTTCAGAATGCATACCTTCCATACCTGGAAATCATACCATAGGTAGCCTTTTCAGGTTGACTTCTTTCACTTAGTAATATGCATTTAAGATCTCCCTATATATTTTCATGGGTTGATAGTTGTGCATTTTTAGAGCTGAATAATATTTCTTTCTCTGGGTGTACCACAGTTTATTCATCCATTAACCTACGGAAGGACATCTTGGTTGCTTCCAAGTTTGAGCAATTCTGAATAAAGCTGCTATAAACATCCATGTGTAGGTTTTGTTAGGACCACTCACATTGTGAAGGGTATATGTTTTATTCAAATTCTACTAATTTATATGTTATTCTTATATAAAAAGTATGTTAACGACATCTAGACTGGCGTTAGACCAAACAATTGGGTACAGTAGCCTAGCCAATTTGACACATATATTAATCATCACATATTGCTCCCTTGTTTACCTGCTTCTGTGAAACCCCAGGTTTCCTTCCATTCTTTGTGATTTTTTTTTTTTTTTACTAATGAGCATTTTTCTTATTGCAATAGCCTGAATAAAATAATCTCCTTAATTTTCCAAGGCATTTTGTCTTTCTACACCTTATTTTGTTTTACACCTTATTATGTTTCTCGAATTAGTATTTTATCAGTTGAATTTTCAAAAAAGAAACAAAGGGAAATGGCTAGTTTAACTGCCTGAGAAATTCTCTTTTAATCATAATCTCTTTTTTCCTTAGGTATTTCAAAAAATTCAAAGAAAGAAAAAATATTCTAGTCTTCTAACATGATGAATTATGTATTATTTCTAGTGTATTTAAATCTTAAGCATATTTAGTTTTATTATTTTGACATCTAATTTTATTCTTATGCAAAAAGTAGGTTTTCTCTTTATTATCCATTCTTCTCAATTTCTTGTTTGATTGCCTATTAATTAAATATTTCTGTTATTTATAGATTAATTTTTATAAATCATAATCTTTCATATATTGCAATTTTTCCCCTCCTCTTTCAATTATGACCTTTGGTAAAACTGTAAGTCAAATATTTATTTCAATGATATTATCAATATGCATTATTAATAATCTATTATTTTATGATTAGTTGTATTAACCTTTTTATTCTGATGCTGATCATATTTCATTGAATGCTTTTTTTCTATAGTTTCATTTAAGATGGATTTCTGTTGTTCTGTTAGTTATGCATAAAATCTGTTGTCTCACTCTGCTCGCAGACAAATGTGGTTTGGTTACTTGTTTCTGAGTCTGTTGGGGAGGAGCTAGTTGAGAGTAGTTGTTTTGCAGGTATGTTTTCTGCATTCTTTAAGCACTTTATTTTTATCCAAAACCTACATATTAGTTCTAGTTACTCCCCTTTTAGCATTAATTTGTTTTAGAAATCAGTTTATTATTTTATATAATTCTGAATATCTCATAGGTTTCCAGTGTTTTACCTAAGAGGTGTAGGTATATTTTCAGAGACCTTTGCAACTGTCTGATTCACCTCAGTGAAATTGTGACAGTGCTCATATTACTTTTAACAAAAGCAGTAGAAAAGAACTGAAATGCCTCCTGACCATTCTCCAAACTGATTTATCTAAAAGCCACACAAATGAACGTATTTCCCAGAGAAATCAAGTTTCTTATAAGATATATCTGGCACTGACATATTATTTGATAAAACTAAGTACTTCCCAAGGCAACCTATCTAGAGCATTCCTCAAAAGGAGTATATTACCAACTGCTGAGAGATCCTTTCTCAAAGTAAAGAAATTCACAAAATCAAGAATAACAATGGGAACATATCTATTGGCACTTCATTTTAATGTTAGGATTCAATGTTAAACATTATTTGAAAAAAATTACAGGTACGCATTTATGTATTTTGCTGCATATTATATTGCAAATTAGTTCCCGCTTCTGTTGACTAATTTAGGAATGTAAACATAATCCTTGTATTTATTTCTTAACAATTTTTCCTGCTGAAATGTATTTGTTTAACATGATCATCCATTTTAGTGTCAAATATTAAAATATAATTTATAATAGCTAAATAGTTTTCTATTACGTGTTTAAAAATATTGTCTATAGAAGAATGAAAACTGGTTTTTATTTTACCTTTAAAAACATATAGTGTCCAGTACTTGCAGTCCACTTTACTGATTAAGAAGAAAATACAACACAAAATACAAAACAGTGTTTTAAATTTAACTGAGAACATGAGTATGCACATAGGAAATATAAGCAGAGAATGGAGAAAGGAAGGAAGAAAAAAATTGCTTGCAGAACTTAACAAAAACCTGGTTGTGTTACTTGATTGCTATTTTTTTGTAATTGAGTTATAAATATACTAAACTATAAAATGACTTCTAAATACTCTCATTGGTAATATATTTTCTTGAATATTAATGATATACTGTGTTCTCCCAAGCATCTATAATTGCATATAATAGGAATTTGAATATTTATGTTTCTCATCTTTAATATGAAATTAGCATTTGATTTTTTGTGTGTGGATGTGTGCTTTTATATAAAATGTAATATATTGAGGACTCTTCTTGTCCTCCAAGTATTTCTGTGTACATTATTGAACCAAGAAAAAAGAAGCTATAGAGATTCAGCTGCTTTGAGGATTGTGGAGGAAGCGTTTGAAATGGCTGCATGACTCAAGCCATTGCTGCAACAGTACCCTCTTTCTACTAGCCAAATACAGACCCTTGTCTATACAAGCAAAAGAGTGTGGTCACAAGTAATCACTATGATAGGGAGAAAAGGGACTGAATTTATCTTGTCTCTCCATTTTCCATAAGTTAGGGGAATGCCTTTCATTCTCCCTAAACCAACTGAAATGGAGCCCTTCCAAGAAAATTTTTTAGAGCAGCTGGGGGGAAGGATTGCTTCAGGAGGGGCTAGGCTTACCTGCTCAGGCAATAAATATGCTGCTAACTGCTGTGCAGGTATGAGCAGGCAGGAGCCAGGACAGGCATAGTAAGGGTCTTGGTATTTCTTCCCTTTTTTAAAAAATTTTTATTTTATACTGGACTAAAGTTGATTTACAATATTGTGTTAGTTTCAGATGTACAGCAAAGTGATTCAGTTACACACACACACACATATATTCTTTCTCAAATTCTTTTCCCATTTAGGTTATTACAGAATATTGAGCAGAGTTCCCATGCTGTACAGTAGATCCTTGTTTGTTATCTATTTTAAATATAGTACTGTGTATATGTCAATCCCAAACTCCCAATTTACCCCCCCCACCACCACCTTTCCCCTTTGGTAACCGTAAGTTTGTTTTCTGCTTCTGTGAGTCTATTTCTGTTTTGTAAATAAGTTCATTTGTATCATTTTTTTTTAGATTTCCCATATAAGCGATATCATGATATTTGTCTTTCTCTGACTTACTTCACTTAGTATGATAATCTCCAGGTCCATCCATGTTGTTGCATATGGCATTGTTTCATTGTTTTTAATGGCTAATAGTGTATTGTATATATGTACCACATCTTCTTTATACATTCATCCATCGATGGACATTTAGGTTGATTCCACATCTTGGCTACTGTAAACAGCTCTGCAATGAACTTTGGGGTGCATATATCTTTTTCATTTATGCTTTTCTCCTGATATATGCCCAGGAGTGGGATTGCTGGATCATATGGTAGCTCTATTTTTAGTTTTTTAAGGAACCGTCATACTGTTCTCCATAGTGGCTATACCAATTTACATTCCCACCAACAGTATAGGAGGGTTCCCTTTTCTCCACACCCTCTCCAGCATTTATTGTTTGTAGACTTTTTGATGATGGCCATTCTGACTAGTGTGAGGTGATATCTCATTGTAGTTTTATTTACATTTCTCTAATAATTAGCAACATTGAGCATCTTTTCACATGCCTATTGGCCATCTGTGTCTTCTTTGGAGAAAGTCTATTTAGGTCTCCTGCCCATTTTTTGATTGGGTTGTTTGTGTCTCTGTCTTCTTTGAAGTTAACCTATTCTTTCTTCCTAACTCCATTCTGATTTGCATTTACATTGTGACAATCACTTCTAAATTAACTAAAGCCATGTATGTATGACCCCGAATAAAGCACTGGAGGAAATGCATTTATTTAGTAATACTGAAGTGGACTAGACCATCTCAGATTATGTAGAACAAATACAAATTAATAAAGCTATTGAAGTTTAGACTCTCTTCTCTCTGCTCATTTACTTGTTTCATATTTTTTTGTCTTCAAAAACATATTATCTGGAACAAATACATCTAGGTCAATCCTCAATATTATTTGAATAGCGATATCTAGTGAGAATTTCACTATTAAGTGGATTTGTCATCCAATTGTTTTGGAATGCTTACTAATGTAGGACTTTAACTGTATGACAAGCTATGGTATTTCCTAGTAAAACGTTACTGAACTGCCTATTTTTGAAGCAGTAACTTCACTATGATACAGCTTTCTGACCCTTTGACATAAAAAAAAAACGTTATCTTCTACATCCTATACTCCATTCTTGTTTGTTTTTTCCTGAATGCACATTGCACAGTCTTTCTCACTTTTTAAGGAATTAAACGAATGAAAATATTTTTCCTTTAATGATGAGTTGAAATAAATTAATTTTGCACAATAATATGTAAATCTTGATGCTTTACTTTTGAGAGTCCTTTTCTCTCCCTCTCACTTGCAGGAACCTATATCTTGATATCCGTATGCATGGTTTAGTGTGCAAGAAAACAAAGAGTTTTCTGGGAATTTTGTCTCATATGCTTTGGCTGCAGTGAGAAAGCTTAGCTCTTCTCTACAGTTTGACTTTTCCATTGCCTCACAATTAATATAAGAGAAGTAATGTGATTCTTGCAGTGTTCGCTGTTATTTTTGTGGTGCTTTACAGTGACATCTTAAATCATTAAACATGAGAGAAAGATTTGCCTTTTTCTCAGTTTTATTTAATATTGAATATGCCTTTGAAAACCCAATAGATGATAGGTATTAGCTCCTGTAAGTTGGAATCCCTCACATGGAAATAATTGGCTATCAGGACTGTACACTATGTATTACCACCAAAGTTGGTGAAGTTGTGTATGTTTTAGTTAACAGTTATGATCAATTAGACTTCTAAGTTTAAAAATGAACTTGAGGCGAAAAATATGTCATGCTATAAAAAAAATCATATATAGAGCATTTCCTCCAGCCATGCATTTTACAAATAAGTAAAAGAAAGCCCAGAACTAAAGAATATTTAATCTTTGCAGCAGAGGTCAGGTAATTGAAGTTTATAGCTGTTTTTCTGTTTTACATTGCCCAATGCATTATGGAATATCTTTGGGAAATGAATCTGTATGATAATCTGATATTCTGAGTACCACCATGTTCTCTCTTGGGAAGCAAAACGACTACCTGATTTTTGCTATTGTTTTTAGGTCAAGGGTGCTGAGGTCTGTGAGCTCCAGCTAAATGAAAGTTTGTCTCTTTCCTGTGGGTAGTATGAATCGTCAATATCTAAATATCTGAAATTAAGAGTGTTTTTGTGTAAATATTTTCATGTCACAATTTCCCAGTTTCTCTTTGTTTCAAGTTTCTCTTTGAAAATTTTACTTTCTTTTTGATAGTAAATTATGGAGAATACATATAAGCATCTGAGAAAATGTAAATAAGGATGTGTGTGTATGGGGGTGTGTGTGTGTGTGGTTAGATGTCATCGTACACCTTTAATTTCCAACCTTAGTAAATAGTAAAACATGTGAGAAATCAACCCCTGAGTTAGTCTCCAACCTGGCCTCTTAACAATAATGTCTGAAGTCACCTTGTAACAAATAATAGACAAGACATCTTTGCCTTCATCATTGTGTAAACTGTGCCAAATACGAAATTCTAGACTGTTCAGAAATCAAAGATTCCCACCTTCCATTCCTTTTCTTCTCGCTTTTATAACGAACTAATTGTGAAACATTTCTAATAATTCATTACTGTTGCTTAAGTCTCCTCTACTAATCTGGCCTCTCATAGGTTATTGTGGGGAAAGCATGAATAAGAATTTCTCAAATCCTGTGTCCACACACACAGGTGCACACACATACACACAGAGTTATTCTGGGCTATTTATATTAGCTAAATTTAACAGAACTGTTGTTAGATAACTAATTCTTCCACAAAAGAAAATTATAAAAATAATTCCTGGATTAAAAATAATATACATATATAGCTTTGTTCTTAGGCATTTTTTGAATTCTCAGTCATTTTGAGAATTTTCACAATGTTGTCATGATAATTGAAAACTTCATGTTGATCCATAGGTGAAAATCACTGCCACATTTTATTTATATTTTCTTTTTAGAACTTAGAGGAATATTGGTTCTTGTACTTTTGTCCAAAGACTATAGGAAGGCCAAATGAGAACAAGTTGTTAAAGTAATTAAGGGATCCCATTTCCTTTAATAATTAAAGATAGACGTCAGAGTCCTCAAATGAACCTCAACTTGAGCTGTCACAGAACATAGAGAACAAGAAAATAAAGATGGAATAATTTTGGCAATCTATTCTATCCTGTAGATCAATGTGGAAATCTGCCCCGTTGCCATACATCCCTGTGTACTTATCTAGATATTGTATGCTTTAAAGGAGAAGGTAACCTATTAAAGGCAAAGCAGAGTAAGAGATAAGAACCAGTTATATGCCATATATTATCACAAATAATAGTACAACAAGCCTATAAAGTAGATTTTATTTTATTTTATTTTCATAGAGAAACTGAGGCCATGGTGTCAAATGTCAAAAAAATGACAAACTGCTCAAGTTGCCATTGAACTCAGACTTACCAAATTTAGGTCTGTCAAACTCCAGGGCCCATGTCCTTTCTATGATGCTAAATATCCAAGAAAATGATGTATTGTCTCCCTCACATCAGAAGACTAGTAAAGTTCTGACCTAATGAGATGTTTTCGTGAAAATACAAGGATATACAAAGACTTTTGTCCCAGATGTATTAGTTTCCTAGGATGGCCATGACAAATTACCACAAGTTTGTTTCTAAAAAATAAAGAAATTTATTCCCCCATAGTTCTGGGGGCCAGACATTCAAAATGAAGATGTTGGCAGGGCTATGCTTTCCCTAAAATTTCTTGGAAAGATCCTCCCTTGCCCCTTCCTAGCTTCTGGTAGTTGCTGGCCTCTCTTGCCTTGTAGCTGCATCACTCCAGTTTCTTCAAATAGCTGTCGTCTCTCTGTGTCTGTGTTTCTGTATTTCTCTTTCCTTATAAGCAGTCCTTGCATTTGGAGCCCACCCCAATCCAGTATGACATCGTCTTAACTTGACTGCATCTGCCTAGACCCTATTTTTAAATGAGATCTTTTCTACAGGCATCAGGGGTTAGGACTTCAACATCGTCTTTTGAGGAGACACAGTTCACCCACTATAGTAAATCATCTTGGGTTTTTGGTATTTCTAAGAAAAAAAATACAGCCAATAGACATATTTTGTGGAGGCCTCTTAATATTAGCCTTGCCTTGGACTGTGGTATCTATGACACAGCAAAGATGATTTCCAGGACACTTGGCAGCTTAGGAATGGGTTTCCAATCCTATTAATGTCATAGCCTCAGGTTTTGTGTAGAGCCAAGCTGATATGTGTGTGCATCAAATGGTACAATAGATGACTAAGATAGGGAAATATTGATACCTAAATACAGATTTATTTTCTGGAAGAAAAGAAAATTCTAGACTGAGTCAATAACATATACTATATTGCTTAGTAGGGTGGATTAACCACATTAAAAATATATTTTTGACTAAACTTTTGACTAAACTTGAACATCAGAGTTAGATTGTTCTATAGATTCTAATCTCCTTAAAGGACTGTGTTGAAATCTTTAGTTATTTAGACAAGTGTCCTTTATTTGAATAGTTGTTAGTCAACCAGTGTTTTCTTTCCCACCCGATCATATTGTTAAATGGATCTATATTGGATACACTGGATAAATGTAGTCTGCTAACATTTCTTTAAAGTTCACTTTTAAAACTACATTTTTCTGTAGATTTGTGTCCCAACCCTCCTTTTGTGGAATCCTGAATTCTATGTTTCAGGACACCTCCATGCACCTTTTCCTATTACAACTTCCATTAATCACACATTTTTTTCCAAATTTTTAATTAAAAATTTGATATATCCAGATGGACTCATGCTTATACATTTCAAAATTACCTGTCATACATGTAATTTTCAAATACTACATATTCATTCATATTGTTGCTTAAATTTGGCTATAAGAAAAATATCCTGGGAATTTTATCTTGTTATATATATAATTAAAATTTAAATCAATTTTAAGTTGTTTAGTATCAGTGCTTAATATTTTTCTATTTGTTTTGGGACTTTCAAAAACAGGTAGAAAGTATATGTACAAACATTTTTATGCTCACCCATTTTAAGAATCTAGAATCCTCACCATTAATCTCACTTTGGTGTACTCTTGCCCTGCAGCTGAATGTTACTTGTAATTATAAGTGTTTCACTGACTCTCTTATTCACTTTTATTCCTAGAAGTGGAAAAAAGTATTATAAATTAGTATGTTTCCTTCATACCCCTTTTTCCATTATGATTAGCCTTGGATGTCAATACATTATTTTCTCTAACTTTATAATTTTCTTAGTATTCACATGCTCATTTTTATGTACTAAAATTAGTATTAATAATTTAAATATCTAGGATATGTTATGCTACATAACTTATGAGTGAGATATTCCAAGAATGAAACTGGTATTTATCTACTCAGAGTGCCCCAGCAGTTCACACGTGGTGAGAGGCATTGATGGTGAGCAGACAAATATTTAGGGAAGGCCATTTTCCTAGTTCAGATGTTCCACAGCAATAGGAAAGAGGAAGGCAAGGATTAAAGACAAATAATAAGTTTGGCATTAGGAGAGCCCAACAGACTGGATAGGAATAGACTGCAGTTAGCCCTAGGAAACAGGATTTAAGTGAAACACAGATTATGGTCACAATGCAGAGAATCAAAACAATAGAAGGGGGTTTGGAGGAGGGCACAAAGAATGGGAATGATAGAATGAAGTGTCCTATACAGAGCAGTCCCTACCACTCAAAAAAAAAAAAAAAAGATTATGCCTCTGTGCCTATGATCCTAATATTCAGGGAACCTTCTTCTGTATTAATCTCACACCCCCCTCCTTCTAGGACAGTCTTAAGTCTTTCCTCCACGTGCAACCTGTTTATCATACAGTTTAGTAGGTGGTTAGAAAAACTAATGCATAGTAAAAGAGCTGACTTCAAGGCTATGGAAGCATCACCATGGCTTGCATGGAACCTGCGGACTCTTCCCGGCTTGAGGAGGTCCGTTCCACTTTGTTCATATCTCTTAGATTTTGTTCTTTCATTCAAACAATATTGGTCATTGTGTTCTGAGATTCTTTTAATGTATACCAACCTATCGTTCTCCTGCAAACCTTGTGTCCCTCAACTTAAAAATGAGGTTAGCATTCTTTTAATATTGAGCCTCGCGTGCTTCAGGCTCTTGTAAAAATCCCCCTTTTCAGGTCTTATCTCCTTTCTCACACTCATTTTCTTTTTCTTATTTGTTTCCAAGTAACTGCCCCATTCTGAGAAATTTAGGTCAACGTTATGCTCCTCTGACCTCCTTGCTTGCTGGGACTTTTACCCTCTCATCACTGCAGCAATTTGCTCTGATGGCTCACCAAGCCTTCCTCCTTAGAAAGTAGATCCCATTTGAAACATCAAGATAAAATGTAATTCATGGAGGGAGGTAGGCTAGGGAGCCATTTTAAGAGCTTTGGCTCTAGAACCAGGGCACTCCAATTTAACACTTTGTGTTCTATTTTTTTTCTTTTTTAAATTTTTAATCTGGAAAATGGGAATACTAATATTATGTATCTTAAAAGATTGAGGATTGACGGGCTTCCCTGGTGGTGCAGTGGTTGAGAGTCCGCCTGCCGATGCAGGCGACACGGGTTCGTGCCTGGGTCCGGGAAGATCCCACATGCCGTGGAGCGGCTGGGCCTGTGAGCCATGGCCACTGAGCCTGCGCGTCTGGAGCCTGTGCTCCACAATGGGAGAGGCCACAACAGTGAGAGGCCCGCGTACAGAAAAAAAAAAAAAAAAAAAAAAAAATTATATATATTCAGGATTGACAGTGTTAATACATCTAAAGTGCTTGGAATGATGCGTGCTTCATAGTAAATATCCAGTAATTCACTCTTTTTCCTTTCTACTTCATTCTCACCATTTTCCTTCCACTTGTCTCAGTCCTTTAGTTTCACTTTTGCCTAAAAGTCAACCTCACCATAACATTTTTCTGTGTGCTTTAGATTTTAATGATTTTATATGTCATGCTGGCTCTCCTGTATCTGCAAGCTCTCATTTTAAACATTCTACACATTTGTCCCTAATATGTAACAGATATACTCACGTTTTCCCCAACTTAATCTGTTCTCCGTGGATTTTGATTCCTCTTACACTGATCATCATAATTGCCTTTCTTTCTTTCTCAGTGGCAATCTGGGCTCTGCCTCATTCCATCTCTGAAACTGCCAGCGTTTTCTCCATATGCCATATTATTATTTTCTCAACCCGGGAGGCTACTGTTGTGCTTTCACTTCCAATTGCCAGCACCAGCATATCTTTAATAAGGGTGTGGCCTCCTGGGCTACTTGGAGCCCTCTTTGCCTTCAAGCACAAAAAGCGGGAATTGTCTCAAAGAATTTGCATATCTAGGTAGCTCTTGACCCAAAGCTGATGGATCTAATTACTCCAGCTCCATTACCCCTTGGTTGTTCTATAAATGTCAGCCAGGCCCATTTATTTGACAGAGTTGTTTAAATCTTGTATATTCTTACCAATTTTTTGGTCTACTTGTCCACCAGTTTTGAGTTTTAAAATCTTCTCTTTTAATTGTGGATATGAATACATATATTTCCTGTTTTGACAGTTTTCGTTTATTTTTGAAGCTCTGTTATTAGATACACCCATTTTAGCATTGTTATAGCTTCTTGATGACTTGCAAACTCTTTATTAAACAATTTACTAATTTCTCCTTGATCATTCTGATAGTGGTATAACCATTGCACCTGTCTTATGTTTGGTTTCACCTGGTATAAAATTTTCATATTTTACTTTTTACCTATTATTAGTTTTAGATTTACATTGTGTTTTTTGTGTAGATCCTGTACTCGGATGTTGATTTTTTTTCATTCTCTTAAAGTTAGTTTTATTGGAGTATAACTTACATTTAATAAATCTCACCCTTTTTGGTGTGGGTTCATGGAGTTTTAAAAAATTATACACTCATGTAATCATCAACATAAAGTTTCAAACAATTCCATCATCTTAAAAGTCCCTAATGCTCATTTGCAGTGAATCATCTTCTCTCCACCACCCCCACCAGGTCCTGGAAACCACTGATTTAATTTCTGTCCCTATAGTTTTCTATTTTCTAGAATTCCATATAAGTGGAATCCAAGAATATGTAACCATTTGTATTTGGCTTCTTTCACTTAGCCCAATTTTTTTGAGATTTATCTATGGTGTTGCACGTACCGGTAGTGTTTCTCTTTTATTGCTGAGTTGAATCATTGCCTTATCTAGTATGACAGTCATTGTCTTTTAATTGAAATTGTTAGACTACACATATTTAATGAATATATTAATATGGTTGAATTTACATCTACTATCTTGCTATTTGTTTTCTGTTTGTCCATTTCTTCTTTCTTTTTTCCACGCTTTTGGATTGAATATATTTTATATTCCATAGTATCTCCAATATTTGTTCTTTTAGTTATCCCTCTTTGATTTATTACTTGTTGCCCTAGTGTTAAAGGTGAATCTTCAACTTAACACATTTTACTATCTGGTGATAGCGTATGTGTGAGACTTACTGTAACGTATAGAGCATAAGACCCTTACAACAGCGTACTCCTGTGTTACCCCCCATACATGTGTACTGTGGCTTAATACATTTTATTTGTTATCTAGTGTAAATCCCACACTTCTTTGTCATATATATGTATGTGTGTGTGTGTGTATATATATATATATATGTATAAAACAAGGCACTAAATTCACTTTTAAAGAAATAATAAATGGATGAAGCAAAGTTTCTATAGTACGGTTTTCTCTTTCCAGTACCCTTTATTCCCTTTGTAGATCAGATTTTCCATGTAATAGTCTTGAGCTGAATAATTTCCTTTAGCATTTCTAATAGTGAAGGCCTAATGCAGAAAAAAACAAGAAGTATTTTCAGCTTTTGTTTGTCTGAACTAATTTATTTCATATAGGCTGACTTTTCTTTTGTCTTTTGACATTTCCAAGATGCCTTTCATAGTTTCTGAGGAAAAGTGGGTCGTCATTCTTTGTGCCTCCATATATAATATGAATTTTTTTCCTGGCTAGTTTCCAGATTTTCTTTTTATTACTTTATTTTAATAATCAGTGATTATGATATGCCTTGGTACAATTTTCTGTTTCATTCCATTTTATTTTGTTTAACTTCTTAGACCTGTAGGTTATTCTTTTAATGAATGTCAATTTTTTTAAATCATTTTTTAACATATTTTGTATGCTTGGACGTTTGAAATTCTGTGTTGATTTGGGTCTGGAGTTCTTTTTCTTCCCTTTACAGTACTTGACTTTATTCTAGAGGACAGTTTAGTTACTGCATCCTTTAAAAGTTTGTTTGTTTATTTGTTTGTTTTAATACTTTGTAAGGGTGAGTTTACAGTAGTCTTACTGTAGAGCTTGTTTATCCCTACTACCAAGACATGACTCTCCTTGGGTCTCTGCTGTATGCCCCAAGTATGAACAAGGTCTCTCCACTATGATGGTTGTAACTCAAGATCTGGGGCCTGCATGAGCTTTCAGAAATTGTTTAGATATACAGGTATCAAGAAACATTTTTTTTGGGGGGGGCTGGCCTAGTGGAGTTAAATTCTATTTGTGTGCTACTTAAGATTCATCCAAAAATTCGAGGGACCCCTATGCATATTTCTGGAATGTTATTTACATAACTTTTTCTTTTATTATTTTGCTCCTAAAATTCCACCTACTTTGGCCTCCCCAAACTTCAGTATCTGTCTCAATTCAACAAGACTACCATGTAGTGCTTGGGTGTCTCCTGCCTATGTCATGATCTGAAAAGGCACATCTTGCCTTTCTAGGTAGAAAGCCGGGGCAAGTGTAGTCTCACTTTATTATTTCTTCTCTCTCAAGGATCATAGTACGATGATGCCTGTTGTCAAATATCTGACAAACAGTTCTTTTATATATTTTGTCAAATTTCTAGTTCATATTAGAAGGGCAAGTCAGGTACCAGATATTCTTATCATGTTTGAAGTTATCCATAATCATGTATTTTTTTTCAACTTGAAGTCCATTAGCCTCAGGATGCATTTCTGAATTAGCATGAAATAAAGTGTACATCTCTGGGGACAAAGTCTGCAGCTTTCACCTTTCTCAACGGATCCCAGTGTATATGAGTGTGCCTATTTGTTTTGTGATCTCTAATCTATTCTGTCATGGTGAATATACAAAATGCACAAAAGGGGGTTAATTGACTGAGGCTACTGTTCAAATGATAGTGAATAAATGCTCCAGTGGTGCTTATAAAATGAATTTTAAAACTTTATAGAATTAGAATATAAATTAATAGAATGTAGTGTTGTGTATAAGGAATAATATACTAACTTATTCATAGTTCTGGAAAGATAGAGAATGTTCAATAAATACTTAACAAACATAATGAACTTTCACTGTATGGAAGATACTGGGAGAGGTAGTGGGGAAAAAGAATGCAAATGTACGTAATTGGTGGCCCTTCCTCTCCAGTGATCACAGACTACATTTGATTGATTGACGTTGTTCACTCTGTTTTAATCATCTGCGGGTATATGTAGAAGTATCATTTTGGCATATAATCTACTCTTCTATTCCATGTTCTACTTTAATTTCTGTATATAGCCCCTAGATATAGGTTCTAGAAACATTTACCTTATATATAATTGTTAGTGTTAAAATGAAAATAATTTTAGTTGAGTCATATCAGGGACACCTCTCTCATAAGATAAGGTTAAAGATTACAATAAATTAAGATTTTACTATTTATTTATATATCTACTGATAAATAAATTATAGAGAATATATTTAGTATTAGGAAAATAAAACCAAATTTTGTAAGTATTTAATAATATAAATGCTTCTTTTTAAGTTCTTAGTTTTAAAAAAGTGGATTTGTATGTCAACTGTATTAGAAATAACAGCAATATTTAGAGATTAAATATAGTTTACGCTGGTGTGATTTAGATATTAGTTTGAGCATTGATAAACCTATGAATATTATCCACTCTGGCACTGTGTTATTTTTGCAATATCACAAATCCTTCAGCCATGTCCATTAGGAATGTAATTTAACAGTATTTTCATGTCAGTAGACAAAAATTAAATCTGACCATTCAAACTTGTCAGTTACTGAGAGTTTGATATATCATTTGTCCACATTCCTTTTAGGTTATTGAAGAGCAAAATGTGAAGGATCTAGATTTTTGATTTCTTATTTCATAGGAACCTGAAGACATTTTTTCCTTGTAAATACAAGGAAATTTACTTACTGCAAAATTTTACTATGTTCAGAATGAAGAAATTTAAGGAAAAGTTTCAAACTCCCAATTTTTAAACGTAAAAGGTTATAATTTCAATTTCCAGGCTTCTCAAATAAAATGTTAGTATACTTCAGCTCCTATCTACCTTGTCTACCCTACTTTCATTCTATCTGTATGAGAATGTACCTTTTCAATATTTTAATTGAGGCATTCATGATGATCCTCTAGCAAGAGGCATTAGCCATTGCAGATATGTATATCACTTACAGAATCTTAATAATTTTAGGGGTCCCAGCACCATAGAAACCCCATTTATTTTAAGAAATATAACATTAGCAATAAAGGTTGCACAGAAGGATATATGAAAGTAGATTTCATAGCTGCTTTACAATAAGGGCTGACTCTACTCATTCACATATCTCTGTAAGCTCTGCTGAAACAGCAGGATTTTGAAACTGGCTGTGAAATTAGATTTTTCCACCATGAGCAATGAGAGCTGTCGTAATTCTGATCTCTAAAGGAAAAAACAAGCCTGTGTTATGGTATATTTCTCTCTCCTATGAATATTTTCTCTGATCATAATACGCAAAAGGTGGTATACAGATTGAAGTTGACTTTTGGGTATTTAGGGATTTTTAGTAAGGTTCGAGTTCTAAAATTTCTCTCCTCTGACAACATTTTATTAAATATATGCCTCATAAAAGAATAAGCAGGTGATTTTTAGATAAAAACTAACAAATAACCTCTGTTATCAAAATAATTTATATTTTCCCCAAAGAATTTTTAATCTGTTATTGGTAGAATTGACTATTATGGGGCTTTCTAGACTATTTGCATTTTTTGATTAGCCAAAATAATATACAAGCACTCTCCTTACTGTGTGTCTTTTCTTATGTTAGTGTTTAGTATTGGTACAAACTCATCACTTACATATGTAAATTAGAGTCCATCTCTTGAAGTTAGGCAAAAATTGAGTTCTAAATTTGACTTTGAGTCTCCTAGTTTGTTACTGGGTGGATTACATAAACTCCCAAAGCCATAGCATTCTCATCTTTAAACCAGAGACAATTATAGTTCCTTAGTGTTAGGATTGTTATGAAGATTAAATAAAATAATTTAGCATACTCTTTAGATGAGCACTGGGTATTTGCTCTATAGTTATTAATCATTTCTACATTTCTTTTTATCCCACTTGATGGGCCAAAACAGAGAACCCTATGCTACAGCTGTTCAAAGGACTAGAGCAGATATTCTTAGGCACATCTGGCCCTGGTTCACACTAAATAAACAATCTTGGAGGGTCTGAAGGGTGACGACAACCTCAGAACAGAACTAGTATCTTAGAAATAATCCCAAGAACCGAATGGTTTAAGAACTCCTAGGGCAGATTTTAAAATTATATTTACTTTGAAACAATTGACATAGACTTTCTCAACTTCTCACTAAAATAATTATAAAGACATACATAAAAGAGAGTAAAATCAGGAATACTAATAGAAATTCCAGAATCTAGACAAAATAAATGTTCTCTATCTATGAAACTGATAGAGTGGCTTTCAAAGAACAAACATTGTACAGATACTACCAGAACAGAGTGGGACAGTCTACAGAGAAGTTCAATAAAGTCCCCTAGCTCCCTACCCCACTAGCCTCCCTCTCTGTGTTTAGAAAATGCAAGCTCAGAATCAATCCACAGTGTAAGCTGTGGGCACTCTTACTATGCGGTTCCTTGATTTGGTGGAGGAGCACACTGCTGCCAATCATTTCCCATCTCATTAGTACCTTTCCTTCTAGATCTACTTTGACACTAAGACTACCAGAAAACAATTAAGGGAAATGATTTAGTACACAGATTTAATGTACACAATATATTCATGAAAAAAATCAGTCAAAAGTGGTCCACACTTTGTAAGAGTCCAGACTCTAGAGACATATTTTAAATTTAAAGTATAAAGAAGTTTTCCTGCCTCCAGACTGGGGGAGGTGTGGGGGGGGTGGGGAGAGAAAGAGAAAGAGTGGGAGGGGTTAACATAACGAGAGAAAAATAAGCCTTCTCCTAGACATCCTTGTAGTACTAAATGCTGGAAGAAATAGAGGAAGGAGCATTTAGTTTTGAAGATAATAACTCAATAAATTGGCAATGAGCCCAGTTGTTTTATGTTTGAAAACAAAGGAAATATTATTTTCTACTTGAAATTGGAAAAAATTAACTTTGCTCTAATAAAGCTTTGAGGGGACCATGGTCACTATATTTTGTGAATCTATAAAAATATCAAATCATAGTTTTCATATAAATTTAGTTTGTTTTGTCATAACATATGTTTCTTTTAGGTTTTCTTGGGACAGTCTATAATATGGTGACTTGTCCTGATTTTGCAGTGATATTTGCAGTATTAATTATTGATTACAAATTCTGAAGAGAGCAAGAGTTAATAGGTCACATAAGTATGAATCCACCTTTAACCACTCTGCCTGGGTATTTATTCCTTGTGCTGACCTCTAATATCATTTATTGTCTGTACCAATAGGGCAGTGGGATTAATGGTTAAAGATGTTAGCTCTGAAGTCACATTACCTAGGTTCAGATTCAATATTCACATTTACCAATTGTAGGACATTAAAAAGTTGTATATTTTGTTTCTGGAATGAGAGAAAAATAGTACTGACACCGCTGAAATAATATGGTAAATTGCTAGGGATAATGTCCAGCACATAGTGAGGATTCAGTTAATTATATATATTGTATGTGTATAAATGTAATATGTTTGTATGTAATTAACTATTAACATAATGCTCAGAAGAGAGTAAATGTTCAGTGGATGATAGTGTTTATCTTTACTGTTATCATTAGTGCTTTATTTGATACCAGAGAAGGCAGTGTTTCTTTGTATTTTTATGTGTATACAATATAAAGGTCCAGTGACATAATGAAAGACTTGAAAGCAAGGCTCTTTTTTTATCCTCAACACCTAACATAGTAGGAGTCATTAAACCATGTGATGTGCTGGATTTGCCTTGTGCCAACATCATAGCTGATTGGGCACATCTCTTCCCATTCTCAACTTCTTGTTCAATGACATCATCCTGTTAGCTTGAAATTAGCCACGGCAGGACTATTTACATCATAGAAATTGAAAATACCACAAATCGGGGCTTCCTCCTATGTCGGAGAGCAGTTTGTGCCTCATTTACTAGCACATCCCTTACTAAATGTTTGTCAGTACTGACGTAAAACCAAAGCTCTATGACTATGATAGTGACTCTTAGCCCAGTTTGCATATTAGAATCATCTGTAAATTTTTTTTATCTTGTTTTGTTTTTTAGAGAGTGCTTGGGCTCCCAGCCAATTTTTTACCAGTCAGTCATGGTTGATATTGACATAATTCAGGAAAAATTCCAACTGTATCCCACAGGAGATGCTATAATCATGCATTAGACACTCTGTTAAATCAGTCTAGGGCACTTGAGATGAAGCACATCAAAAATTACTTTCACATTGGTATATATCTATATTTTTATCTATCTCCTCACATATAATGAACTATATGAGATTATTGATTTCTGCTTATATACTTATTAAACTCCCATAAATTAATACTGTGTTGAGATCACCAACTCTTACTGTGAGGTTAGTAGTGTGTTCTTAATCATTTGGGGTTGCAAACTGAAATGCCTACAACAGTGTTTCCCCAGCTACTTTGTTTACAAAGAATCACGTAGGATGATTGTTAAAATTCAGAATCTACCATTATTCTAGATCTTTTGAACCAGAATCTCCAGAGGATGAGCTGGGGATCTATATTTTTAGTCAAGAGTCTCGATGGTTTTTCTAATCTGGCAGTTTTGGGAAACCCTAGCTGATAGGAGCTAAGTAGATGACGTAAGTGGATGGAGCATGGTGAGTCAGGCAGGTGAGGAACTGAGATAATGCCTTGGCTGTAGGGACTAGGGCCAGCTACCTTCAAGTTTTCAAGATAAGCCAGAAATATGGATTATTACATAAAATATTCTTATTTTTAAATATTGACAAATTACTCATTGTCTTTGTATTATTACCATCCAGGTCAAACTAAACCTTATAATGTACTTGCATTTAAAATAAATGTTTACCATCTCTCAAAATACTGTGAAAGGTAGCAGTGAATGAAAGAAGTCAACTGTGGTCCCATCTACTCTCTATCTTTATTCATTCCGTGCCATTCCCCTGCACAGCGCCCTCTTCTCTGTTTCTTATTCAGTAAAGCAATACCAGGAAGGGAAAGAGAAAAGTGACACCTTTATATGTCTCCTATCCCTGGCACATAGTAGGCACTCAAGTAATATTTGCTGAATACTTCTGAAAGTTTTAAAGAACTATTTAGGCATTTTCTAGTAAAAGTAGTTTTATTATATGAATATAAAAAAGTGATTATATTATCTGACGGTAAAAAGTGACTCGGGTATAAATTGAATTATCTGGGTGTAAAAGGAAGAGGTAATGGGGGACAGTTAAGATAATGACTTCTTGGTGATAGACAAGTTTTAACATATATATAGTGTTTCTTTGTTTTGTTTTTTTCCCTTACTTTCCTCCCCCAAAATGCATTATAATCACCAGATGCAGAAATTACCTGTACCTGCATAAGCAGAAGGTAGTTCATAAGCTCCTAGAGTCAGAGATCCTGTCAATCTTTGTTTTCATCATACCCCTAGTGTCTAACAGAACAAGATTACCTTCATAAGTACTAAGTGGGATAAGGAATGAGTGAACAGATGAATTAAGTAGGTAAAGCACTTGTCATATATATTCATGTCAATTATGCTGTAATTATGTCAATTTGACTAAGCATATATAGAACCCTTTCTCTGATTGGTACCAATGTGCTCTATAGAGTTATTATAGACCAGCCATATGCTAGAATTATTACAGAACGTATGCAAATTTATATAATCATTTTTTAAGAAACACATGTACACGTTTTTATTGAAATGGAATTCATATCTTGTTTAGCTTCTCCAAGGGCCAAGCATTTGGCTCATAGGAAGCGACTGCTCTGCTGGGAGAAAAAAAAATACCGACTCTGTATAATCGTTGGAAAGAGAGAGAGAACAAGTAACAAATATTGTTCTAGTGAATTTTGGGGTGTTTAAGGAGTAGATATTATATGAGAAACGAGTAGAGGCAGCCCTGTTTAAATAGGTTCAATGACACTTTCTGGATGCAAACACCAGTCCTGCTTCTTGGCAAGAGACTGAAAGTGAAATGTTAAAATGGCTTTATATTTGCAGTACTTTTACTCAGCAACCTGATTTTACTAATAACATATCCACCTTAAATTAAAATATATAATATATCTTTTAATATTTTGGTCTAGTTCCCAGATCGAGTCATAACATTATTATAATAGACTATTATTTTTAAGGTATAGAGTTGTTTCCATTTTCCCTTTTTAGATATATAAACTCCTATTATCAGAGTTTTTCATGGTTCTGAAGCATTTCTAGAGCCATGATATATGATAAATGACTTGTTTCTTCCTGCAAGATGTGGGGCAGAAAATATTAGCCTTGCCATACTGGAGACTGTTTTAATATTTTAGCTATTTCCACATGATCTCCTTTCGGTGATATTATGTATATAAAATTACTTTTTAAGTGTTCTGATATTTTCATTGGTTCCTACTGTAGCACTATAATAATGACAACACTGTCTAAATCATAGATATTAAATGTCTTGAGAGATTTTATTCTCAAGAATGTAACAGAAGGACATGCATTTGAACTGCAAAACTGCAGAACACAATATAAAGTGAATATATTAGATTTGCTAAGGGAAGCATTAAAAGGCAATGGATATAAATTGAGAAACATGACCATTTCATTCTACTGAAACCAACAAACAAATAGATATGTGTTTCAAATAAAACTGTAAATAATATTATAACAGAACTTTCCATGGCACCCTCAAACATGCACACATATCAAAATGAGCTTAAGCTGCAGCATTAATATGGGAAAGAAAGGAAAGTAGAGGCAGAAGAAATAAGAGTCTCTGAAACAAAGGCAGTTTAGTATTGCAGGAATATGTTCAGATATATCTAAGTCCTTGCTCACTGTTCTCTCATTATTTTACATCCTAAATCCATATGATTTGTAAGAACAATTGAACACCTTGGGAATTTCCCAAGTTTAGTAGAATGCCATCTTAGTGCCTCCAAAAATACTCACTGAATGTCATATTTGCTTAAACTGAAATTGTAGAATTTTCTAAATTTCAACAAATATCAAAACAGTGAAGCTGCTTTTTTAAAATTTGGAAATATGGGGCTTCCCTGGTGGCGCAGTGGTTAAAAATCCAGCTGCCAATGCAGGGGACATAGGTTCGAGCCCCGGTCCAGGAAGATCCCACATGCCGTGGAGCAACTAAGCCCATGCGCCACAGCTACTGAGCCCGTGTGCCACAACTACTGAAGCCCATGCACCTAGAGCCTGTGCTCAGCAACAAGAGAAGACACCGCAGTGAGAAGCCCACGCACCACATCGAAGAGTAGCCCCCGCTCACCGCAACTAGAGAAAGCCCGCACGCAGCAATGAAGACCCAATGCAG
The DNA here is from genome assembly GCF_011762595.2 of Tursiops truncatus. Lineage (NCBI taxonomy): Eukaryota > Metazoa > Chordata > Mammalia > Artiodactyla > Delphinidae > Tursiops > Tursiops truncatus. The sequence goes on from NC_047039.1 coordinate 38,013,811, forward strand.
CCAAAAATAATTAATTAATTTAAAAAATTTGGAAATATAATTTTGCTTTGTTTTTGTAAATATGTAGTAACTAAAATTTGAAAACATATTCTCATAAACTTCTTTCATCTTTGTACTTCATGGTTTGGCTTTTCTTCTCACTCTGTTACTCAGTGTAGTAACAGTTAAGTTGATGGGATTGAATACTATCTGGACTTCAAATCCTGCCACTTACCAGTTATGTGACCTTGGCTTAGTCACTTAACTTTTTTGAGGCTCTGTTTTTTTTCAGATATAAAAGGAGCTTATAATGTATTCCTGATAGGAATGGTATAACAAATTTAAAAAGTTTTCCCCAGTAAATTAAAAACTTAAAGATAAGACCTGAAACCATAAAACTCCTAGAAGAAAACATTGGGAAACGCTCCTTGACATTGGCCTTGGCAATCGTTTATTGGATATGATACCACAAGCAAGCACAAGCAACAAAAGAAAAATTAATAAATGAGAGCATATCAAACTAAAAAGCTTCTGTGCAGCCAAAGAAACAGTCAACAAAAGGAAAAGGTAACCTAAAGGATGGAATAAGATATTTTCAAATCATGAACCTGATGAGTTAATATTCAAATATATATAAAGAACTCATACAAGTCAAAAGAAAAAATCCATTTAAAAGCAGACAGAGGAACTAAACAGACATTTTTTTTTTTCTAAAAAAGACAAGTGAACAATAGCACATGAAAAGCTACAGCCATTATGGAATACAGTATGGAGTTTCCTCAAAAAATTAAAAATAGATTTAGCATGTGATCCAACCATCCCACTTCTGAGTATGTATCTAAAGGAAATTATATCACTAACTTGCAAAGATATAGACACTCCCATGTTCATTGCAATATTATTCACAATAATCAAGATATAGGCATAACCTGAGTGTCCACCAACAGATAAATGGATAAAGAAGATGTAGATGTGGTGTACAAATGGATTATTCAGGCATGAGAAAGAAGGAAGGGTGAACCTTGAGGGCATTATGCTAAGCGAAATAAGTTAGAGAAAGACAAATACTGTATGATCTCACTCATGTGGAATCTAAAAAGCCAAAAACTATATGTGGTAGTTTTTTTTATTAAAACTGTTATTTCATTATGGCATAATTTTTTTCTTTTATATTAACATGATCCCAGATCATAAAGAAAACACATTCACCAGTATTACCTCGCTTCTTTTACAAGGTGGACTTTGTGCCATGCATTTGAAGGTAGATAGGCTATCTCATTTAAAATTAGGTTATGATTATGGCATTTTATTCCAAAAAATAGTGTTTTCTTTTATACACCAAAATATATTGTTGTATATACAGATCTTCTCTACCTTTTAATTACTGTGATCTTCTGATTGAGACAAAACATATTGTTTAGGATGTATTTTATGTAATACTTTCCCAAAGAGCTGGTTATTTTATCCTGTTACATATATGAAAGTATTGGCTTTTCTATTAATGAGTTTGAGTAGAAGGAGTTCTTAAGGGACATTTAGTCCATTCCTGACACCTATGTAGTACAAAAAAACACTTCCTAAAATAAGACACTAGTCTCCTGCTACAAGAAGGAGAAATAGTGGTAAAGGCATGTAACCAACTTTGTTCTTATTTCCTGTCATTATAAAAACATTTTTTCTATTGTCCAGTAGTCTATATTCTTTTGTATAATTTAAAAAGCATTGGACATGGATGATGGGTGAAGAGGGGTAACTGGCTAGGTGTCTAATCAAAAGCCTGGATTTCCCCATCAAGAATGTTCTGTATTACCTCTGGGATTCTGAAGCACTGAAAACAACTGCCCAGACAATAAAAATGAATTATGAATATTTTGGTATTTAAGAGAAAAGTATATGTCTAATCAGTCCATTGGCTGTAATGTTGCTATGTCAGTTTGAAATCTTTGAGTTCATTAGAGCTATTAGAAATCCAAAAGAATGAACACATAAAAGTAAGCAGGCTCCTTATAGCTAACTGTATATCTAATATCCTTGTGATTTTACTTACCTGATACCTTGGACCCTTATTATAGTAAGAGAAGAAAAGTCCTCAGAGTAAAAAAGAGAAGGAGAAGACTGAGTTCAGACTTTTTAGGAAATTCTTTTAGTATGGAGATTCCTTAGAAAACTAAAAATAGAGTTACTATATGGTTCAGGAATCTCTCTCCTGGACATATATCTGGAGAAAACCATAATTCAAAAAGGTGAATGCACCCCAGTGTTCATTGCAGCACTATTTACAATATGCAAGAGATGAAAACAGCCTAAATGTCCATCAACAGATGAATGGTTAAAGAAGGTGATATATATATTTATATATATATGTATATATAAATGTGTATATATATATAATGGAATATTATTCAGCCATAAAAAGAATGAAATAATACCATTTTCAGCAACATGGATGGACCTAGAGAATATCATACTAAGTGGAGTAAGCTACACAAAGAAAAATATGTGACATCACTTATATGTGGAATCTAAAAAATAAAAGATACAAATGAACTTATATACAAAACAGAAATAGACCCACAGATATAGAAAACAAATGGTTACCAAAGGGGAAAGGGGAAGGGGAGAGATAAATTAAGAGGTTGGGATTAACATGTACATACTACTATATATAAAATAGATAACCAACAAGGATGTACTGTGCTACTGAGTATAGCACAGGGGACTATACTCGATATTTTGTAATAACCTATAAGGAAAAGATATATACTCTGAAAAAGCATACATATATGTATACATATAAAAGAATATATATGTGTATATTTATATATATATATATATATGTGTCTGAATCACTGTTCTGTACACCTAAAACTAACACAACATTTTAAATCAACTCTACTTCAATCAAATAAAAAAAGAGTGAACTTCTAATTTCCTCACTCCACCTGACTGACTCCTCTGAAGCCTCCCAGTTGATGATAACTTCTTGGTGCTCAAAAATCTTGAAATCTTCCTTATTTCCTTTCTGCCCCCCCATATCACAATTTCACTTCATCACGAAATCCTCTCAGCTTTCTCTTCAAGACTTTTTTAGAAAATATGACCACTTCTTACCACCTTAGCTATTAGTACTATGTATCTGGTTTCATTTAAAAACTTCTGTAATTATAATCAACAAAATATGTTCTTTGACCAAATATGAGCCAAAATAAACTTAAAAATCAGGCAATATTATCTGTAGTATTTGCAATGTGAAGATCAGTTTTGAGAAAATCATAACTTTTAGATCATAACTCATTAATTAATATTATCAATTGTGACAAACCAATATGTATGTATAAGCTTGTCTAACTTTTTTCAAAAAATTACTAATATACTTATAAGTTACTAATTTATTAATTTTTTCTGTTTGGTACTGTAATATTTATTATTTTATTAAAATATTCAATGGCATCATTATGCATTATGTCCCCAAAGTTTGGTAGAGTTTTAACCTTTAATTACTTTTAAACACCTTAAACTTGCTCATACTGTATCAGTTGGAAGGATAATTATTCACTGTCTGGTTTTCTTCTGGCTGTTATTTCCAATATGTAGATCTACTTCATGTTCTTTGAAATTACAGGCAAGCTCCTAATTTAGCACCTCTGCACTCCGTTCCCTCTGCTCTTTACCATCTTCCTAATATCAGCACTGCTTATCCTCTCATCTTTTCAGGTTTCTGCTCAAACATCATCTCATTGAGACCTAAGCTTATCACTTTATTTGATGTTACTAGCTCTTCCAGCCCCCACCAAAGAACTTTACATTTGCCATACCATACCATGCTTTATTTGTCCTTTTTTTTTTCAGTTTGACTTACCAATTTCTAAAATAGAATTCTATTTCTTTATTTTTTATGTTTTTACCTTTTTACCTCCTTCTTAGAATATAAGCTACATAGCTGGGATCCTTTGAAGTTTGTGTTGGTTTTCATTAGGTGTCACCTTCCTAGAACCTTGAATAGCACATATCAGTACCTCAATATTATTTTTAGAAATATTTGTTGAAAGAAGAAATAAGCATTCATCAGGTTTTATGCTTGTAACCACAAGCAGTGCCTATCCTTGTGGAGTTTAAACTCCACAGAAAAAGACAGACATTAAACGGATATTTAAAATAAATATATAAATTTTGAGACATACTAATTGGAATGATTCAGAGTTCTATGAAAGGGTTAAAACTGAGCTCTTGACCTATCTCTGGTGAGAGAAGAAGCTGTAGGGGTTGGATGCCTTAGTGCTGAAAATATGATCTGAAAAGTAAGAATGGACTTATGTGTAGATGTGGATAGGGGCCAAGGGAGAGAGTATTCCCAGCAGAGAGAACAGCAAAGTTGGTGTGGAAGAAAAAATTAGCAAGGAAGATTAGTTTAAGGCACTGAATAAAATGTGGAGTGTCTGAGCGGGCAAGACATATAAAATGAGGCTGGAGAGTTAGTAGCTACACCATGAAGAGCTAAGTAGGTCAGAGTAAGTATTTTTTTGTTTGCTTGTTTCTTTTGCCTAACAGCAATGTAACTATTGAAGGGGTTCTATACTATGGAAGTTGAGGGTAACAGAATCAATTTGTATTTTGAAAAGAACAATATGTCTCACATGTGAAAAAGAATGAATGATGAGCAAGAATCGTCTTTACAGATTTTTACGGTAAAAAAGTAGCTCAGAGGAAGGATGATGATAGCTTAGACTATATCCCCTCTCCCAAAAATATATGGTGATCACTTATGATTGTCTTCACTGACTTTTTTTTTCCAGTCATTCATATAGGTTCACAATTTGATTCTTTTTTTTTTTCTTTTTTTTCAATTTATATTTATACTTTGCACATTTACTCCAATAACTTAAAATATTAGTAATATAGTACTGCCTTCCAAATTAAGATCTGCATTAAAGACTAGCTCCATAATTTGTGGGGCCAGTACTGAATGGAAAAAACAGAGCTCCTTGTTGAGATACTGTTAGGAATGTCTAGACAGTAGTGGCATAGCATAGAGGGAGTCCCTTTTTTCCAGTGATGCCCTGTGCAACTACATAGAGAGTTTGTCTGCAAAGCTGGTCCTTTTTACAGACTCCATTTCTCCCCTCGCTCAAGATAAAATTAAATTGGAAACTATGTACTTGACATCTATAGCTAGATGTCTCCCAGGCACATGACAATAAATGTGTCTAAAAATAGACCTTAAATTTCCCCTTTAATATAGAGTTCTCTTGTGTGTTTTGTTGTTTGGTGTTGGTTTCTGCCTCTTTTAGTTGATGGTATCATCATTTTCTCTCTCACGGAGCTAAGATCCTGAAAAGCATCTTCAATTTTACCCTCATGCCCTTAATCCAATTAATCAAGAAGTCCCACCAACTAAAATTTCACATATCTCTGCAACCTTCTCAATATATATACAGACCTTTATCTCTTATCACAGTCACCCCCTTACTCTTTTTATTTGCTGACTTTAGTCTCAATTATCTCTTTCCTCCTTCAAAAGGCTATCAATATTTCCCCTTTAAGTCATTTGACATTATATTATTCTTGCCTAACTTAAAGATCTTTGATGGCTCTCTAACACTTCTATAGAAAGAACAAATTATTTAGCAGAATATTCAATTACCTTCATAACCTGGCACTACCTCACATTTTGTTCAAATTAATACCTCTGCATTTCCCTCTTTATCCACACTTCCCTCAACAATACCATCCTTCACCAAAGATGCTATTGATATTCCCATCACCATACCTTTGGCTTTAGTCTTTCTGCCTATAATATCCTTACCTATGATTCTATAGCTACTTAAATGTCAAGAGCCAGCTCAACTGTTAATGTGTCTATGATACATTAGTCCCTTCTGCTGTCTAGTCAGAAAGAGTAATTTCCTTTACTGTATTCTAGTTTTGTTGGAAGACAATTCTCCATTGGTTCCTCACATTACTGCATATCTTGCAAGCAGAGCCACTGACTGACTGTCTTTGTTTTGGATTGTTTTTTAATGATGTTTGTATAACAACAGCCCTGTTAGACCAAGATAGTTTTTAACTATCTTGAAACAAAGGGTAGGCATGCTTAGTGCACATTATGAAAGATTTGGGTTCCCTAAGCTCAGGTTTCCTCTCCTGTAATACAATCTACCACATGTACAACTGTCACATGGCTCCACTGGTGTCACTCTGGAACAATAATGGCTTGGGGAATTAGTGCAAGAAAAGGTGGGTATTCTTCCTTTAGTTATTACTATGAATGATAAACTGTCCTTTATCTCTGACCCAGGATTTTTGTGTCTTCTGCCAGCACCATAAGAATTGTAGCAGGCTATCATATTATTTCAGAATTGGGCTAAAATCTCAAATATTCACTTTTCTAAACAGCTATTAGTTAACACGTTTATCCATTACCAATTGTATGTGTTATTGCTCTCTCATATTTTCCCTGTAAGGAACCTATTAAATTCAATTTTGTTCAAATTTTTAGTATTTACTCTGTTTGGGGGACTACAGAGCAGGCCCCCAAAACTCAATACATTTGTTGCATAAATGGGTAAATAATTTAATAGCAATATAATTCTCAAAGCAAACTCATTCAGTTCTCAAAGTCATATGGCTATAAGTGTTTTCAGTGAACTGTTGGGTGGAAAGAAGCATATTAGTAATAACCTTTAGCTGTAATGAACTTGTTTAGATTTATTTAATAAAATTAGACATTTCTTGTCTACATAGTTTGCTCATAGTGTTCCTTCTGCTTCATTTGCCTTCCCTACTCTTACAATTTCCATCTATCTTTCACGGTCTATCCTTAGTAAATTATTCCCACATTATTCAATTACACGCAATCTCTCCCCTCCCTTTGTTTAATTTACTCTTTGTCTATAGCTCAATTACATTGCTTATTAGAATTGACTTTGTTTTATATACTTTTCTTATCTCTCTCAGTAGATTGAGTTCTGACAACAAAACAGTTATGTCCAATTGATCTTTGGATCGCCCATGGTGCCAAGCACAGTGTATAATAGGAAATCAATAAATATCAATTTAATTAAATGGAGTAAAGTATTACATACTGTACCACTAACTGGTTCTCATTTCTTTTGCCACTTTATTCCTGATCTCTTCCCATTTACTTGTTTTCAATTCCATTGTTCCTGAGGTGAGTTAAAGCCAACTGAATTCTTTCCAGAAAATAATTTCTTACAGGCATCTAGACATCTGGGGTGCCACATTTGTATTTGAGAACCACAAAAAAAGGAAATATAACAATTTCATTTTAATATCTGTGAGAACAATGACATCCAACAGCTTTTCAACCAGCTTGAATATGCATATGGTAAAAAGAATGAAAGCCAAATCTTCTCAGCTTCCATGGATGGTAACACTCTCTGTGGAAAACTAATAGGAGTAGACAGTCCAATCTCTTTAGGAAAGTGAGAGAGAAAAATGAAAATAGAAACCTTTATCAATTGAAATTCCTTCAGACACCCATGCAGTGTATGAACATTTATTATAAAATGTGATTATTTGAGTGACAAGAATAATTGGTAACTCTTTTTACTGCCACCAAAGGTATGCCAGATAAGTCCTTACTAAAAATGAAATATTTTGACATAAAAATTCCACTTATGTGTCCTTTTTTGTTCAATAAATATGTTGATTAACCTGAATTTTCCCGTTTTCTTATAACTGAAAGGCTGGCATTTCAATATTTTGACTGAATAGAGTGGCAGCTGTCAAATCAAGTGTAATTTTAGATTACATTTTTAGAAAGCAGCTACTGAAGACTTGTTTAGCATAAAGTATACATGATTTACAAATTAGTTTAGTAACCATCATTTCTTTCATTTCTATTTATAAAATCAACCAAACATTCCTAAACAACTTTAAGAAAACTTGCTGCTAATTTGGCATCCATTAGGTAAGGAAGACTAGGCAAACACAAAATAAAATGAAACTGGGGATGATTGTTTCCAAAGAAATGTATCCATACCTAATCCTCTGGGCCTGCAGTCAAGGAAAGCTCTCTTAATTCACATTCTCAGTAAATCTCCTGATGTTTTAACTGAACATCATTTTGGGTAATTCTGTTATATTATGCACTTTCAGATGTGCTGACTTCCACTCTCTTATATAAGGAAAGTTATAATATGAGACAGCTTTCTCTACATTTGTGAACTCGCAAATGAGGAAAAGCAACACCAAAATGTTGCATAATTTTGAATAAACTATAAAATGCCATGAAATTGCCTTTAAAATCTGAGATGAATATAAATTAACTAAAATACCATCAGTTGTAAAGTGATTATTATGAACAGATTTGTCTCATACTTGAAAATCTTAAATATGCTAAGGAATTTGCAGGTCATTTGTACAGATGATACTTTACATTATTTTCTATCCTTTCAGTTAATGAACTCTTATTTTTTACAGAAGTTTAAGGTTTATAGAAAAGTAGGTGGAAATAACAGAGACTTCCCATGTACCTCCCCACCCCAACCTCAGCCAATTTCCACTATTATTAACATCTTGATTCACTATGAGTATGTTTGTTATATTTGTTACCAGATATGACATGCTCTGATTTTTAACTAGAAGAATTTGGAAAGGTACTAGCATTATATCCAACAGTGAGCATGATACTCAATAATACTCAATAATGTTATTGCAAAATACTACAACCAAGAAGGGTCTTTATTAATATTATGTGGAAACCAATTTCCATGCCTTTCTGTTTCTTTCATTTGTTTGTTTTGTTTTTAATCATAAAGGAAGACCTAGTACTATTTTGAATTCCATTATAGTTTCTCCTTTAGACTTCAGCTGATATCATGAACTTAGGTCTCCATTCTCCATGCCTTCATGCCTCACTGATGTAGAATGCTAGTAGCAAAACACAGGAAAAAAAAAATTAGAAAACAGTTTTGAACAAAAAGATACAAGGTTGAATATTGACGAAACAACACTGTCGTGGGCAATAAGTAGTAGGAAATCTACGTAAAAATAAGGCCTAGAAATACAACCACCATTTTCTGTTATGTATAATTTGAACAAACGCATACTGAAAAAAGTTTCTACAATTAGTTATAAAGACCTTCATTGGAGAAACATGGCCTGTTGCATCATACAGGTGAGGAAATGAATATTTAAGACAAATCCTGATTTACTCCTAGCTGAAGGCTATACTGTTTCTAAAATGGAAGAACTGAGGAAACTTATGTAATGAGCTTATGACTTATAGATTTATATGTAAAATTGTGCATACCAACTATATAGTAAGCACATATAGCTATTATTCTATAGTGTTTATTTGACCATTCTCAATGAATCCTTCAAGTTATCTTCATAAATTTCTAAAATAAATAATTACTATAGGTAGGTATAGCCAGAAGTGGATATCTAAGCCAGGTAGAATCCTGCTGAAACTTACAGATCATATTCTGTTTCCCTAGGTGGCAGACTATGTGAAATTCTGCTTTCAAAATCTTATGCTTATTTGGATATAGTACAAATTACATGTGTACCATGAGCTCACATTTCCCTTCTTTGAATTTTCTAGGCTGACAATTGAAGAGCACTATAATGGTCTAAATAACAATAATTTCTCAACAAACAGTTAATTCTTATGACTCCCAATATCCTAATATTTGTGTAAGCTAAGATCTGATTTTATTTGTAAATGTTATTAATGCCCATTAGGAGTTTTGAATTCAGATTGTCTCATAGATAGTAATGACTTTTTTTTGAATTGAACTCAATTTATATTGACTTTACCCTTCTAAAAATCCCATCTTCAGAGTTTATACAATACAATCGGTTGCAAATAATTAACTAAAGGCATTATTCAGCATGTAAATATGGTTAGTAATTGGGTGTTTTTATTGTAATGTGTATTCCAAGAACTACAATTACCCTATACTCATATAGTTTTTTTCCTTGTTTAATATCTTAACAATATCTATTAGGCCTAAAATTGAACTTAAAATTCCTGTTAATTTAGAACTGGGTGGCAGGAGATTTTGATGGCAAAATTTACTTTGTAAGTATTCATTGCTCAATTTCCCTTACTTATATTAAGGCACATGTTTAAGAACAAATGAATTTCACTTATGTCATCTCCCTAGTTTGTCTTTATTTATGTCTATGGAAAACTGCTAGGAAAACCTTTTTCAATTCTGTGCAAGTTCAGATTCTTGAACTGTTTTACATAAAATGATTATTAAAAACTTTAATGAACATTTTTCAGCAAGCTGTTAACTAGCCATATCAATGGGAAGGGCTAAAGGTTCAGGAATTCCTTCTCCAATCTACTAGCAGTGACTCATTTCTTATAAGGAAGAAAAGAACATTGTTAAGTCAGATCCCAATCCAATAAATTAATCAGTGAATTTCTGACTCTGGTTATTAATACACTAGTAGTATGTTAATTAGAAATGAAGCAGGTAGAAACTAGATAACACATTACCATTTGCATTAAGATTCTTCTGCTGCTGCTTGTTATATGTGTGATCATAAACCTATGTATGCCCCCGTCTATTAAAAAAAAAAAAAAGAGAGAGAGAAAAGAAAACAACAGTAATACTCGTGTGTGCCTCCTTTGACTGAGTTACAGGAAGAAATATATGATTCTCTTGAGAAACCTAAAGGAGCATAAGACGATCATTAACTTGTCAATCAATTGATTAGATTGTTTGCAAATTAGTGCAGTTGGAGGAAATGAGATATTAGTGATGTTATACTGATTAACTGTCAGATAACTACCTATTAATCGGGCATAATTAATTAGAGCTGATGTTAATCATTCTATAGGCACCTGATTTTCAAAGTTCTAACCATCGAGAGAGCATAGTAGAGAATTACTAAATCTAGCAATCTAACAATATGAAAACAGAGAAAGCACATTCTACTTATTTGCTGGTGGTGATTTCCTTCATGCTCTTCCCTTTGGATATAGTCTACTCTAGGCAACCAGGGTGGACATCTGTAGGTTTAGGGAACAATTCTTTTTTGCTAATGAGCACTGATGCCTTCATGACAAACAGATGATGCCTGCAGATGGTTGGTCCCCTCCAACCTCCTTGGCTGTTCAATTCTCACAGATTTCTATACAAATATACTCCATTTTAACATATTTCATCACAAATTTATCATACTCCCAGAAAAAGCGCACCCTAAAACTGTTTTTTCCCATTTCTTCAAAAAGCCTTTGGCATTTAAATATTTATCTTGACAGAGTTGTAATTAAGATGGGAGCAGTGTGTGTGTTTGTGTATGTGTGTGTATGTGTGTATGTATTTGCTAAATATACTAACATAGTTAATGCATTTCAACCCCATTTTCCTTCAAAGATTATGTTATATATTGCTCCCTTTTTGCTTCTTTCAGTGTAAATATGACCAAAAAATAAAAGTGACAACATTTTGTACCTTTCACAAGAATCTTCTGGATTCTCAAGAATAGTTCACAAATATATGCAGAAGAATAATTAATCAGGGGTTCTAAGAAATTGCTGCAATTAAAAAGGGGACAAACCCTTTTCTGAATTTCCCTTTTTTTTTTCATTGAAACCTGTTGTGGAATACCTATCCATTTTATACTGGCAAATGTTCATTTATTGAACTGTTTTAGAAACTAGGTTCTTTTTGTTTCTTTCTTACATTAAAAAAGAGTAAATTATGGCCAGTAAACTGACATTCTTTAATAAAATATAAGGTATTCACCTTTTTTAACTTTTAAGCTGCTTTGAGGTACAATATTTGCTTCCTGTCAAGCTGATTATGGCTAATACATGTGCTATATCACTGCTATTGAAACACAATACCTTGGATCTTCCTGAAACAAAAGGTTATGTTGGTGCCAATCATTCATTTCTCCTGTTTGACATAAGATAAAATCAGATTTGCTAATAACAGATGCACAATCCCTTGGCAAGCTGTAATGGGACCAGAAAAGATGAAAGGCAAACATAGCTCAGTGAAACAAAGTGAAGGTTAAATGTGTTACCCCTTGCAGTGTCTGGTACCCTGATTACTGATGTGAATCACATAATGATTCCTGCCATTAATAGAGATACAGCGGTTAGCCAATGTTCTACAGCAGTCAGCTATGTTGACCAAAAGAATCATTCATTTTTGAAGTTCTATATACACATTGAAAATTAACCTTAGACTTTTTAAGGAAAAAGCAAAAAACACTATGAATTCTTTTTTTTTTAGAAAATTCTAATTCTCAGTGAAAAAAATGTTCACTGAGAACACTTTCATCTTGGTTAAGCTTCGTTATACTTTCAGCATATAGGTTTGCTTACTACTGAAGAAGGCTAATGTTTGTCATATTTCTTTTTGCTGCTAATAGATTAGGATGAATCTAGCCTTCCAACTGTCTGTAGTTTCTGCAGTGCTTCCAACTCAGGAAGCAGAAGCCTCAATTCAAAAAGATAGATAAATAGATAGATAGATAGATAGTTAGATAAGAGATGAACTAGTGTCATTCCCTCTTTCCTCCTTCTCTATTTCCATATTTCTCCCTATTTAGCCTTTTTGCAGTATTTTTCTTCAGTCATGGAAATTTCTTCAAGAGTTTATTTTCTCTTTCACTCAACTACAGTAGTGTCATTATAAACTCTAAACTGAGCTGAAAATTCCACTGCAGATCTAAGCAAATAATTCTACTTTAGAGTATGGTATTTATTGTCAAACCTAAGCAACTAAACTTGTCTTCATCTTGAACTTCTCCAACTTTTGGTAAACTGTATTCATGAGGTAATAATCAGAAGATCTTGCTGTATTCCAACAACAAATTATTTTTTTAAAAAAGCAAACAACAACACTGATGGGCTCCAGTGGATGCTCCAACTTAATCTTATTAGAGTAAATTTTAACTCATTTCAATTATGGTAGACCAGATATCAGAACAATTTGAGATTATCTATTTAAAGCTCAAGTAAAGTATTATGTGGGTATTTGGATATATATATTTCTGGCATTTAGATTAGAAGTCTGAGCTGAAAATATAAATTGAGTAGTTTCTATCTTATATGAGATAATATAAAGCCAGGCAACTGGAGGATGTAATCAAAGAGTGAGTATAGACTGAAAGGGTATCTAAGACGTAAGCTTCAGAATTTCTGATGAATCAACATTTATTATGGCCTTATCAGTAGATGGGTGATTGGTCAATTGCCTGACCACTTTGTATCAAATATTAAATACTAAAAACATATGCTGTAGACTAGCTAATTTTCTCAGTAACCTTCTTTTGCCAGATGGTTCAGAAAAGAATACCAAGGTGATTACATGTATGAGAATAAAACTCTTGTGGAATAGACAAATGGACTTAATTCTTATGACTCCTTTTGTCAGTGCCACCAGCCATCTCTGACTTCGCATTTAGCATTTCATACAATTGATTACTACCTCTTCCTCAGTGTACTTTCTTTATTTGATGTCCAAGATACCAAAATCTTATGGTTATACTGCTACCAAACTAGCCCCTTTACTTTACTTTTCTTATTCATCTCTTTTCTCCAATCTCTTAACCTTGTAGAATTCAAAACTCAATCTTTGGATCTCTACATATACTCAGTCAATTCCTTTTGTCATCTTCTGGTCTTTTGACTTTAAATACCTCAGATAAGGTTAAAAATACTCAATATTTATCTTATGCCTAGAGTTCTCCTTTCAATAAATAACAGACTTGTATATCTAAATGCTCACTCACATTTTTACTTGACCTTTGTACAGACATCTTAAACTTAACACCCATCCAAATCTCCCTCACATGCTTGATCCACTCTACAACCTTTCCCATTCTCGGTTAATGTTAATTTTATTCTTTTACTTATTCAAAACAAATATATTTTAATCATGTTTGGTACTTCTTTTTCTCTCGTATCCCACATTTTTCTGCAAGAAATCCCTGGGTTCTCCCCTCTCTGAATAAAGTCTGAATCTGGATACTTCTCATTACCTTCACTGCTACAAGCCAGGTACAATTGCAAACATTTCCAGCATGGTTTTAGCACTGCTTTCCTAACTAGAGTCACAGATTTGAAACTCTCTGCCTCCCCACTCCCTCCAAGAAAACATAGTGTATCCTCAACCCAGCAGCTAGAGCAGTCCTTTCAAAATATAACTTAGTTTTCTACACAGACGTTACTTCTTCTATGAGGGTAAGCATTTATTAAAAAATTCAAATAGTGCCCCTCCAAGAATTTTTTATTCTTATCCCATCTAGTTTTTCTATAACACTATGTTCTAACATATGATTTACTTATATACTGTATATACTATTTAATTATATCTCTACTCAATAGAATTTAAGCTCCAGATATACTGATGTTTTAATGATTTGTTCATCATTGTATAGTAAACGCATACTTATTCAATCTTTGTTGAATTAATAAGGGGATTAATCACTCAGTCCATGTCTTAAAGGATGTTCAGTGTCTTTTGGAGAACCATTTATCTACTAACTGCTAGTCTAATGTTTTACCAAACTGATCTACACTGGCCATCTTCATGAAAGCATGGTCTCTATGAATTAGACAATAAAGTTTGGTGTCAACATAAAAGTGATGGTCAAATTAGTTCTCAGGAACTTACATCAGGGGTTCAAGAAATGCCTACTTTGATAACAATAAGTTGCAGAAAATTATAGGAAAAGTGTCTGGTTGAAATTAGATCAATATATAAACTTTCAAAGTCATTGTCAAGTGAACATTTTTCCAAATGGCTGAGTGGCTACCTTGAATGAACTAGACATTACAGTAAGTGCACTGCATGCCTCCCAGTAGCAACATAATAAGGCAAACTTAACAATTCTCAGGTAATTCTATGGGATAATATAATCAATCAATATTTGTTCTTAAATTCTTTTTAATGTATACATAGTTTGACTTTGTCATTGAATAATTAGAAAAAATGAACTTGTGTAGTGATATGAATTCATTCAATTAAAGAAACTTGCAAAATTTTATATATGCAATATGGTTATTTAGTGCATTTTACAAAAGAAGTGTTAAATAAAGTTTTATGAGATATAAATTATTTGAAGTTTTACATTATAGCATAGAGCTTTCTCATTTAAAACCCGAATTAGGTATATAATATTTTCATTAATCATAAGGTATTCATTATGAAAAGATTCTTAAGAAATGGCTAATATTACTGCTTTGTGTTTAAAGCATCATTTTCTGATAACAGTAAATCAATATTCCCCGCAAAAATTGAAAAAATATACATGGATGCATTTTTATTCAACTTCACTTAGTATGGCTATTGAAATGAAATTTTATTTCAATACTTAAAACTTATATATTTCTTCTTTTTATAAATTTTGTGATTGTATTTACAGCCCACCCAGATGATCCAAGATAATCTTCCCATAGCAAGATCCTTAACTTTGTCATATCTGCAAACTCCCTTTTGCCATATATAGTAATATTAACAGGCTCCAGGATATGGATATCTTTGAGGACAATTTTGAGCATATCCCAAAAAGGAAAATTCAAAAACCTCAACATAACATATTTGTAATTATGTTCTTGTCGAACCTTGGATATATCAGAGATGATGATTATTTAACTTGATATAATATTTTTTTGGTTTATATTTTCATTATCTTGCATCGTTTGTGAAAATAACTCAACTGAAATTTATAAATTGCTATCTTTGCTTCAATGGAATATAAAACCCTATTCTTTCATTTCAAAAAGTATGATTTATTATGTTGTATAAATTACTAAAAATAGATGAGCATAAATCAATACACAATGGCTGATGGCTGATACTAATATAATTTACTATGAAATATAATTTGGTCAAACTCTTCAGAATTCTCATTAATAATTTTTTTTTTTTTTTTTTTACTTTCAAGTACAAAGATTGGATATTACATGCACACATATTTTTAGCCCATGTCTTCATCTTTTCGAAAGTCTGCTTTACTCCGGGAGAAAAAAATATCCAATTATAAAACCATCTGGTATTTTGATTTTTTATTGTAAATTTAAGATTTTAATCCCTTACCTTTGTATGCAGTTAAATGAAAGAAAGCACAGGTTTTCAAATGAGGTACAGCCTTTTTATTGTTCCTTTCGATTAAAAAAAAAGAAAAAAGGAAGAAAAAAGAAAAAGCAACCATCTGCCTGTGCCAGCTGCTAGAATGCTGAGAAGATAATGGAATTCCTATATATGATATCATTTTGTTTTTCTAGTGGAAGTTGTGACATCTTCAACAGTTCTCTTTAGGATACACCTGCTTCTCTAACTAAGAAAATTGAAGCCAGTAGATAGTAAAAGGGTTGTCAACCTTATATTAACACAACTCTTAGAAAGCCTCCCATGGAGATATAGATGTAGATATACATATAGATATACATATATAGTTTTATTTAAATTTCTTTACATTGTTTTATAAATTACATTTTAAATGCTAAAGAAGAAATAGAAAATAAAACAGATTCATATTTTAATGCTGTCATTACTATAAATCGTGCTCATTTAGTAAGCAAACACTTGTAAACACATTTATAGAACAATTTTCTTCTTGTCTGAATTTTAGGGGGATGATCTGAGAGCCCTGGGTAGTTGGATCCAAAACATGTTGAAGCTTTTTGGGTCTTTTTTACTTCTCTTTCATTTTTTATGGATGGAAATAATCATTATTCTGAAATTATTAGAAACCATAAAATCAAGTATTGTTTGAATACATGGAAAACTATGAAATAGTTTTGAACATTGACTGGTAAAGGGGTGCCACTCATAAATTTTTGTATATTTTTTCTTCTTTAGCACAGAAATTGCACATTATTTCACATTATAATCATGAAAATAAAATTACCTGGAGGCAAAACTTCCTTATTCTTTAAAAATTGCTTTTGAAGAGTTTTCCTCATTGTTCTGTGTATTTTTAATAGTTTCAAAAGATCTTACGTTCCTTTTGGATGTGAACATTATTATAATGAAGAAAGGGAAATAGAAGTTCTTGGTTCTAGTGGTTTGGGGCCGTTTTAGAGATGGAGTATTCTTAGAAGTGTCTCTGAACATGAAAAGTGACAGCTAGTTCTGTGGAATCAAGAATATCAGGACATAAACCCCTCTGAACTGAACTAAACACTGAGAAAGGGCTTTCACTCAAATAATGTTGCTAAATGTCTCTCTTCCTCATTCAATGATTGTAATCTGAGTAAGACAGTCAGCCATCACCACTGAATACTAGAACTAAATTTAGGGAATCACTTCCTTTGTGTAAGTGACTTTCCATGTTTCCTTTTATTTCAGAAAGTTATAGAACATACAAGAAAAGCATAGCAATTCTTTGCCCCAGAGTGGTCAGGTATAATAAACAGAAAACCAGCATGGAGGAAATTTGTCTGAAATTAAGAAAGAGATAAAAATCATCAAAACTGCCAAACATATTACAGGTAAATAGACAGCAACACCACCAAAGAATAAAGGGAAATTATTACCTTTTCAGAAACATATGTTTTGAAGAAAAAGTTTTCTCTTTAGGATTCTAGATTCAAATTTTCAACTTAATCAAGAGCACTTTAGGCTTATGGAACTGGAGACATGGTGATAAATATCAAGATAATTGGTATGAAGATAAAAAAACTGCTGAACTTAAAATTGTACTGGAGGCAATAAAAATATTCCAAATACTTAGTAAAGAGGAAACCTAATTTGGGAACTAGATATAGGAGTGAAAGGATAAAACAATCCCCACCAAAGTGTGCAAAGAGAAATGATAGACATGTATAGTAAGAGGATAGAGATATACAGTCAGAATATATATAGAGACAGATTTAATTAACAGTTTAAAAATAATATTCAAGCCTTCCTGGTAGCTCTTTATATTTCCTTCAAAAAATATAGAGCAATCAGAATAAATTTGAATAACTTAAAGTCATAGAATGCCCAAACGTAAAACTATTTGAAAGTGAATAAGGAAAATAACTCCAGATCCTACCACTCCTACCTAACCACAAGCCTCTGTGGTAAGCAAGATCACTCTGAGATAAACCGCAAGGAAGAGGGAATTGGGGATCTACTGATAGACCACAGAAAGAGGAACTACGTCCATTGTGAGTTGAAAAGTACTAAAAATGTACACTACTAGATAAGAACATGGACTGCATGGAAGGAGCTTCAAAGTAAAAATGATTTGATGTGGCGAGTAACCTCGCCACATGTGGCAAAAAAAGAGAAGGAAAAAAAGACAGGGAAGGCATCCTCTAGCAACTGGCTGGTTAAGGGGAAGAGATGTGGACACATATCCCATCTCCCTACCAGAAACAAACAAACAAATGAACAAACAAAAACAATTTCTGAAACAATTTGGACTTTGCCAAACTGAAAGAAAAGGGTGCCACTGAGCTAAATATCTTGTAAACCACCTTGAAATTACACTGGCAATTTTTAAAGTTCAATATATGTCTTAAGAGTTGCCATTAAAAATTCGGAATTTGAGTTTAAACACACCTTAAGGTGTGAGGCTTCCCCATTTTAGGAAGATTTAGGAGTTTTTTTGGTAAAAATCTCAATAATTAAGAAAATTTCAACATGCCCAGAAGGCAATAATGTAATGAAAATTCACCTGGTGTACTGAAGACCTGCAAGCAAACAGGCAAGAGAATGAAAGTGAGAGAGATCAAGAAAGGAGTATAGGGCTTCCCTGGTGGCGCAGTGGTTGAGAGTCCGCCTGCCGATGCAGGGGACACGGGTTCGTGCCCCGGTCCGGGAAGATCCCACATGCCACGGAGCAGCTGGGCACGTGAGCCATGGCCACTGAGCCTGCGCGTCTGGAGCCTGTGCTCCGCAACGGGAGAGGCCACAACGGTGAGAGGCCCGCATACTGCAAAAAAAAAAAGAATAAAGAGTGTATATGGTGTAAGACAATAGCAGATGGACAAAGAAGGAATTTTAATATAATTGAAGTCCCTGAAGAAGAAAAAGAAAATAATGGATGTCACTGGTGTTTAAAACTATATCCAAAAGCACTTTCCAGAAATAAAACCTAAACCTACATCTTGAAAGGGCCCATTAAATAGAGGAAAAAATTTAAGCCCAAATAATCAACTCTAATCCTAGTAAAAGTATTTCATTTTAATTATAAAGAAAAAAAATTTTTCTTAGAGTTCTTGATGATGTTTCCTGGGGATGGGGGAGAAAATAAATTTTAGGGCAAAACAATTATACATTTTGCCCTAAATGCAGCAGACATTTCAAATTAACATAGAAAATGAAGCAACAATGAAGCAGCCTTTTCAAAAACACACAACAAAAGAGAGATCGTAAGCATGATCCAAAGGTTGTATGTACATCTCAGATCTCCTTCAAGTATCAATCCTATAGAAAATGAGTTTTAAGTATACAACAACATGTATATCAATATTGTATAGCCATGAGCCCTTTTAAGGAAATTACTGTGGCTTAAGTTTCATTCAAATGAAGATGTCTAGGCAAACTTTAGTGAAGGACTGATGTAGGACATAAAAATGTATATCATGACAGATCTAAGGCTGAAAAGAAAAGTGAGGATAAAAGTGGATGAATGATATATCAAATTTATATTATTAAAATGTACTAATGAAGGTAAACAATGGAAGGAGAAAGGAGTGTAAAAAGAAAATTAGTAAAAACACATTGACTATAGCATATAAAATATACAATAGTAAAAGAGTACAATTAAACACTGATAAACGAGATAGTAAAAAGTTAAATAAGAAAACAGGTGTCTAAGGGCATTCAGAGGTATAAATAACTACTAGAACAAAAATTTTAAAAAAGTCTTCCTGAGTACAGTATATTTTAAAAAATAGTGTGATATAAATCTCATAGACACAGAAACATAAAAATATAAAATAAAACACAAAAGTATAAAATAGGGCTTCCCTAGTGGAGCAGTGGTTGAGAGTCCGCCTGCCGATGCAGGGGACATGGGTTTGTGCCCTGGTCCGGGAAGATCCCATATGCCATGGAGCGGCTAGGCCCGTGAACCATGGCTGCTGAGCCTGCACGTCCAGAGCCTGTGATCCACAACCGGAGAGGCCACAACAGCGAGAGGCCCGCGTACTGCAAAAAACAAAAACAGAAACAAAAACGTATAAAATAACACAGTTAAGACCAACTATTTCAGTCACATTAATAGGTATAAATGGGCTTAACTCACCTATTAAAAGAAAGAAAAACATCCAAATGTATCAAAATATCCAAAAATATCACAAATCAAAATCCAATTTTTTTTAAATATCTTTATTGGAGTATAATTGCTTTTCAATGGTGTGTTAGTTTCCGCTTTATAGCAAAGTGAATCAGTTATACATATACATATGTTCCCATATCTCTTCCCTCTTGCATCTCCCTTCCTCCCACCATCCCTATCCCACCCCTCTAGGTGGTCACAAAGCACCTAGCTGATCTCCCTGTGCTATGCGGCTGCTTCCCACTAGCTATCTATTTTACGTTTGGTAGTGTATATGTGTCCATGCCATATATGTGTCCCCCTCCCCATATCCTCAAGTCCGTTTTCTAGTAGGTCTGTGTCTTTATTCCCATCTTGCCCCTAGGTTCTTCATGACCATCTTTTTCCCTTAGATTCCATATATATGTGTTAGCATACGGTATTTGTCTTTCTGACTTACTTCACTCTGTATGACAGACTCTAGGTCCATCCACCTCACTACAAATAACTCAATTTTGTTTCTTTTTATGGCTGAGTAATATTCCATTGTATATATGTGCCACATCTTCTTTATCCATTTATCTGCTGACGGACACTTAAGTTGCTTCCATGTCCTGGCTATTGTAAATAGAGCTGCAGTAAACATTATGGTACATGACTCTTTTTGAATTATGGTTTTCTCAGGATATATGCCCAGTAGTGTGATTGCTGGGTTGTATGGTAGTTCTATTTTTAGTTTTTTAAGGAACCTCCATACTGTTTTCCATATGACTGTATCAATTTACATTCCCACCAACAGTGCAAGAGTGTTCCCTTTGCAACACACCATCTCCAGCATTTATTGTTTCTAGATTTTTTGATGATGGCCATTCTGACTGGTGTGAGATGATTAATTATGTTGAGCATTCTTTCATGTGTTTGTGGGCAATCTGTATATCTTCTATGGAGAAATGTCTATTTAGGTCTTCTGCCTATTTTTGTATTGGATTGTTTGTTTTTTTGATATTGAGCTGCATGAGCTGCTTGTAAATTTTGGAGATTAATCTTTTGTCAGTTGCTTCATTTCCAAATATTTTCTCCCATTCTGAGGGTTGTCTTTTGGTCCTGTTTATGGTTTCCTTTGCTGTGCAAAAGTTTTTAAGGTTCATTAGGTCCCATTTGTTTATTTTTGTTTTTATTTCCATTTCTCTAGGAGGTGGGTCAAAAAGGATCTTGCTGTGATTTATGTCATAGAGTATTCTGCCTATGTTTTCCTCTAAGAGTTTGATAGTGTCTGGCCTTACATTTAGGTCTTTAATCCATTTTGAGTTTATTTTTGTGTATGTTGTTAGGGAGTGTTCTAATTTCATACTTGTACATGTACCAGTCCAGTTTTCCCAGCACCACTTATTGAAGAGGCTGTCTTTTCTCCACTGTATATTCTTGCCTTCTTTATCAAAGATAAGGTGACCATATGTGCGTGGGTTTATCTCTGGCCTTTCTATTCTGTTCCATTGATTTATATTTCTGTTTTTGTGCCAGTACCATACTGTCTTGATTACTGTAGCTTTGTAGTATAGTCTGAAGTCAGGGAGCCTGATTCCATCAGCTCCATTTTTCATTCTCAAGATTGCTTTGGCTATTTGGGGTCCTTTGTGTATCCAAATGTTTTTGGTGTTCAGGAGATACATCTAACCTAAAGTGACTCTGGAAAACTAAAAGCAAAGAAGTTGTCAAAGGTATACTAGATACATGATAATAAGAAGAAAATAGGTTAAAGTTACAGTGAAAAATAAAAAGTATCATGGTGCATCTAGTAGAGTGGTTAAAATCCAAACAAACTAAATATCAGTTGCTTGTTAGAATTCTGAATAAGAGGAACTCTCATTCATTGCTGGTAGAAATGCAAAATGGTAGAGCCACTTGGAAGACAGTTCAGCAGCTTCTTATAAAACAAAACATAGTCATGTATTATCATCCAGCCAATACGCACCTACGTATTTACCAAAATTATTGGAAAACTTATATCCTCACAAAAACTGGCCCATGAATGTTTATAACAGCTTTATTTATAATTGCCAATAATTGGAAGTGACCTCAGTATATGAATGAATAAACAAACTGTTGTACATCACTCAATAGAATACTACTCAGAGATAAAAAGAATGAGTTATCAAAATACACAGCTACGTGGATGAACCTTAAATGCATATATATACAAATTGAAAAGCCAATTGTAAAACGGCTTCTTTTCTTCTGTATGATTCCATTTATATGACTTTTTGGAAAAGAGTTGGAAAACTGGATTAGAGTTCAGAAGCTGAGAGATGGTAAAATCAGTCAATCCATCAGTCAGTCAGTAGTTGCCAGGGGTTTGGGGAGAAGTAAAAGTTTGAATAGGTGTAGCAAGGGGATATTTTTAGAAAAGGGAACATATTCTATATGATACTGTAGTGGTGGATACAGGGTCCTATGCATTTGTCAAAATCCATAGAACTTTACAGCACAAGAGTGAACTTTATTGTTTATAAATTCTTTTTTGTTTGTTTGCTTTTTGTGGTACGCAGGCCTCTCACTGTTGTGGCCTCTCCCGTTGCGGAGCACAGGCTCCGAATGCGCAGGCTCAGTGGCCATGGCTCACGGGCCCAGCCGCTCCGCGGCATGTGGGATCTTCCCAGACCGGGGCACGAACCCGTGTTCCCTGCATCGGCAGGCGGACTCTCAACCACTGTGCCACCAGGGAAGCCCTATTGTTTATAAATTCTTAAAAAAAATATTTAGGAGGTCAGGGGGATCCCACAACGGAATGCAGTCTGTGATGAGGAAATCTAATTGGATTACAAACATATAAAAGAGTCTGTATGAGAAAAAAAATACACTCCTGTGTGTTCCTCCTTTATTCACACATTCACTATACTTCTGATGCCAGATGTGTGGGTGTTTTCCCCACACTAAGCAATTTTGTGTGACACCAGCTAGATCTCCTACACTTAATTCTGATACTGTCTACCTGGAAATAATGTCAGATACTACAGGTTAATGGCTCAGTCCCACAAGAACGCCCACCTCCTCCCCACCGAAACACACATAATTCAGATGTCAATCACAAATCCATTTGTCCCCTCTACTTCTGACTGATAGGCTGTACGTGGGGTTCTCATGACCCCTTCCTTGGTTTCAGTTATTTGCCAGAAAGGCTCATAGAACTCAGAGAAACACTTAAGTTTACCAGTTTATTATAAAAGGATATACTAAAGGATAGAGATGAACATACAGGTGGAAGAGATGCAAAGGTATGAAGATGTAAGGTGTGAAGGAAGAGCTGCAGAGCTTCCACACCTTCTCCAGGCATGACACCCTTTTAGTACCTCCATGGGTTCAGCAGCTTAAGAGCTCTCTGAATGCTTTACTTCTGAGATTTTTAGGGACATTTAATCATGAAGGCATAATTGATTGTTAACTCAGTCTTCAGTCTCTTTTCTCTTCCCAGAGGATGTGAGGTTGGAGTGGAATGTTCCAATCTTCTGATCATGGCATGGTCTTTCTAATCATGTCATGGTCTTTCTGGTAATGAGCCCCCATTCTGAAGCTATACAGCTCACCGAGAGTCACCTCATTAGATCAAAAGACACTCCTATCATCCAGGACATTCCAATGGTTTTAGGAGCTCTGTGCCAACACCTGGGGGCAGAGACCTGTATGTATATCCTCTATTATTTCACACAATCTCCCTGAAAGTGGGTGGCATGTTGGGGGGGTGGGTGTTAACCAAAGTAACTTTGAAATAATGAAGACTGTAGGACTAAAGTCAAAAGAAACTGTACCTATGCACTGTCCTCTACTTTGTAAAGCTATTTCTCATGAGGGTATGAGCTAAAAATTCTGAAGCTACTATATATGTATAGTGGGATGGGACTATTAAAAAAAATAGATGGCAGATGGTGGAAGCTAGTTTCTCACCATTGGATTTGGAAGGTATAGATAAACAAGGAAGAAATTCTAGAATAAACTATATCATATTGGAAGAAAAAGATATAGTATATACTCATGTTTAGAGTAATAGTTTTATTTTTATGGTAAATTATATAGTATGATTTTATATTGTATAATATAAAAATAATATACATCTTTAAAACCAGAAGATATAATTTCATATTTCCTGCAACTTTTATTCTAGCCAGACTAACCACAGTTCAAAGGGTTAGATATTTTCTCAAATGAACCTTCAGGTAGATAGATAATTTTTAAGCTCTTATAACCAATGACACAAACCATACATTGATGTATTCACTGATTTCTCTAGATCCATGTAAGTACCAACAAGCATCTTTTCTCCCCACACAGGCGAGTGATTTACAATAAAGCAGTTATTAGCAGCAATCTAGTTAAACTTATTCAGATGAACAAATGAAAGTCTAGGGGAATGACACGTACTTCTTGCTGCTGGATAAATTGACCCAAGTGCTTAGTCACCTAGATTTTCTTTCCTCATCTATAAACTGGGGCTAATATTAATACCTTGCACTTATGGAAGCTGTGAGGATTACTTTGGTGGCATAATTAAAGTGTGAAGAACACTGTGTGATACAAGTTAATGACCAATAATCTATATTTATTGCCTCTCCTCTTCCAGTCTCACAGCTCTCAATGTGACAGTCTGGATGGGAAAGTAATACCTTCTTCAATGATCAATATATTGTATTTTCATGAAGAGATTACAACCACTGATTCTCAAATGAAAATTTTAAGCAAATAACAAGAAAGATTATATTCCATTATCATTGTCATAGTTTTTGCAAACATAATATGACAGTTATATAACATTTGGTTAATCATCACTGCAAAGCCTTTTATCCATAGCAGTTGTAAAGATGGTTATTTTCTTTCTGAATGTGAGAACTGAGTCAGGTTCCTGGACTAGAGCTCACCCTGTCATGTTTTACCTTAGCAATTGATGCTCGGATATTTTAGACTGTTTTGAAAAGTGCTAGAAGATAGTATGAAATGGAATCAAGATTGGAAGATGCTCTATCAGTATAAGTCAATGTCAGGTCAGTGGATAAAATAGAAAATAGTCCCCCAAACTTGAGAGCAATAATCCAGAATTATGTGGAGTCTAGAGAGATGTAACCAGATCATTATGGCTTCAGATACTCCAAGAGCAGATGATTGACATTTTAGTTTTGATTTTCCTGTTGTCATGACTTTCTTTGCTGAGGTAAACTTTTCTTGGAGCTTATAAGAGGGTGGGCATTAGCTGCTAACTTGCTGCTTTCTATTGATTGTTGCAATCTGTGACTCTTTCCTGTGTTGAGCCAACAAAGAATGCAGCATTAAGATCCCATGTTTACCAAAATTGCTTCTCTGCAGTTTAAGACACTGGCTTGAAAAAGTCTGGTAAGAAAACTTACCTTCTTTAGTCTAGCCCTATCCAAAGCCTATCACACATGGCTCTTTAACAGGAAAGAAGAATGAGATTGATACTTCTATTAAATAAAAAGGATCTGTGTTATCTTAAATCCAACAAATTGCACATTGATGATATAACAAGTTTCGGTTCTGCTAGTTTTAACTTCATAGAAAAAATAAAGCTAAATTGCTTCTAAAATAAAATACACCAAGTATTCTTTAAACATATCATGGAAAAGTTTAGATTGTTTTAATTTAGTACAGTGGAACACTGGATTCAGTACTACTTTCAACAGGGAAAAAGTACAAAAGAACCAGTTATTGAATTAAAATACTTTTTTCCACGGCCTCACAGAACTCAGGAATTAGCATGGACCTGTTTGACATTGTATGGCATATAGAAGAATAATCAGAATATGTGCATTTGATTTTCATATTTGCAGTCTAGATAATATGGAGCTCTTTTACTTTTCTTAAGTTTTAGTTTCTTCGTCTGCAAAATCAAGATAACATCACCTACTTCACAGTTTTGTCTTAAGGATTGAATGTTACTGAATATTTGAGTAAGCACTCAATATGTACTTGTGGAATCTGAATCATAACCCAATGATGAGCTTTTCATGGCTCTTTGTTAGCATTTGATATTGAGCAGATTCATAAATCCATATGCTATTATCCTTTTATTGTATGTTCAGTAAAACTGTTGATTAGTTGCACATTGATAATCGCATGCATTGAAGTGTGGTATGCTGATAACTTGAGCTCCAAGCATATTCTGTCCTCTTACATTCCATATAGTATATATAAACTTATGAGATTGCTGATTAGATAACAACTTTGTAATTATATAAAATATTAATTAAATGAGAGCTCTGAGGTTTAGGAGAATGCATATCATACTAGAATCCAAGCTCCCATATTTATATTATATGTAATACCTTAGATGAATCATGAATCTCTCTGAGGCTCAGTATTCTTATCAATAAATTGGAAATAACACTTAACATAGTATCTTTACAAGTCTATTGATTGCATACAATGTTATGTTGTAAATCAAAGGAAATTGTGAATTATAAAAGAATACACAAATATGTGGGCTATTATGACGTGGAAGTTAAAAATCTGTCTCAACATAGATTTTTTTTAGATTTTGTTAGATGATCATTTGTGGCATTGGTTTATACATGGAATTCTTAGTGAAGGCTTCCAACCGTGTGTCTTGACAAAATAAAAATTGATATTTAAAAATGGTCCAAGAAAAGGGCTACCCATTGAGTTTGTACCAGAACACGTGAGGGGAATAAAAATTTCAGATTCTCTGAGAATGATATTTGTGAGACAGAAGCAGATCACACACGCCAACAGAATGAGCAGTGTTGAGGAATTCCATGTGTTCCTCCTGCAGGAGAGTATTGCAGATATGCTAACATGAAAAATAATGATGGCAGTTCAGGGAAATAAATGATTAAAATTTGCACTGGATTATAAGACAACAAAGGAGTAGCCCCCAAATTAGCCTGGGGCAAGAAAAAGACAAATAGGGAAATTGATGGGAAAGAGAAAAGATGGTAGTTAAAAGGTATTGCCAAATCAAACAATAATCATGGTTTCAATTGACCCTTGAACCATGTAAGTTTGTGTGGGTTCACTTATACATGGATATTTTTCAGTAGTAAATACTACAGTCCTACAAGGTCAGTGGTTGGTTGAATCTGTGGTTGAAGAATATAAAGATATTTCCAACCCTATAACAATTAATAGAAAGCTTAGACTGAAGAAAGAACTGTGAATTTCATGGGGAAACTTTGCCTTCCTGAATTAACCTCAAATTTATGCATTCACACTATGGGTACATAGCAAAGCCAAATACAATTTATGTTTAAAAAGAAGTAACTTGATAAAAATGTCAAACTGAACACACACATCTACTTTTTCTGGCCTTCTGAAACACCAAGATAATATTAGGAAAGGATTTTTTAAGGCATTACACCACCAAGACACTGAGAACACAAAAACTGACAACAGTGGCATTTTGGAAGCTATAAAGCAGATGGACTAAGAGGATCCATAAATACAAATCTTTATCTGGCAGAGGGGAAAACAAAGAAGGAGCTTAATTTGTATCTCAGAATTCCCATAAATTATAAGGCCCTGGCATCTGGAGTTGAGGGTAGGCAGTAAAGAGCCAGAAAAAGAAAGGTGGTTTAATTCTTGTTTAAAATACATTAAACTTATAATGGATCAGTCTCGCTAGTAAGAGCATGAGATAAAAATTCGGGTTATTTTGGTCTGCTGAGGAATTACAGCAGAATAGCAAAAGGAAAAGGTGAGAATAAAATTGTGTTCTCAGGTAAAATTTAGCATAAACTGCTTCACAGAATTATCCTCTGTTGAGGCAAGGGTGCCTACCTTTTTACCCCTGTAAATGGTACCTTAGACATATCCAAAATTAATCAAAAGAAAACTTCACTCTTAATGAAATTCAAGTAGTTATTGGGCAGACAAGAGCAGAGAAATGTTCCAGAAAGAAATAACAATATGTGCAAAAGAGCAAAGGTGAAAATGCCCATAGTGAATTTGGGAGACTGTAGGAATTACCTCAGAGATGCAATGAAGCAATATTTACATAAAATTATAGTTGGATAATGTTTACTTTTAATTGCTTTGAGAATTGTTATGTACTTAATATTTAAATGTAAAAAAATACAGAAATTCTTAGATTCCATATATATGTGTTAGCATACGGTATTTGTCTTTCTCTTTCTGACTTACTTCACTCTGTATGACAGACTCTAGGTCCATCCACCTCACTACAAATAACTCAATTTTGTTTCTTTTTATGGCTGAGTAATATTCCATTGTATATATGTGCCACATCTTCTTTATCCATTCATCTGTCGATGGACATTTAGGTTGCTTCCATTTCCTGGCTATTGTAAATAGAGCTGCAATGAACATTTTGGTACATGACTCTTTTTGAATTATGGTTTTCTCAGGGTATGTGCTCAGTAGTGGGATTGCTGGGTCATATATATGGAATCTAAGGGAAAAAAAAAAGACGGGAATAAAGACACAGACCTACTAGAGAATGGACTTGAGGATATGGGGAGGGGGAAGGGTAAGCTGTGACAAAGTGAGAGAGTGGCATTGACATATATACACTACCAAACGTAAGGTAGATAGCTAGTGGGAAGCAGCTGCATAGCACAGGGAGATCAGCTCGGTGGTTTGTGACCGCCTGGAGGGGCGGGATAGGGAGGGTGGGAGGGAGGGAGATGCAAGAGGGAAGAGATATGGGAACATATATGTATAGCTGATTCACTTTGTTATAAAGCAGAAACTAACAATTATACTCCAATAAAGATGTTTTAAAAATACAGAAATTTATGCAACACTTCCACTTTGTAAATATTTTACTTTAAAATCTTATTTTCAAAGAAGTTATAGAAACCTCATGAATGAAAAACATACTTTTTGTCTACTCTGAAGCATTTAAGTAATAATGCTTAACTTGAAAAGAGCAGAAAAAATATATTAAGAAAAAAGATATCTAAAGGTTATCTGAAGGCCACTCTTGACATATAGAATGTTCTTATTCTGCCATTTCTGACTCTGCACTTCGGATTATAATATCTTGGGGAGATATTTTCCTCATTTATTGCTGATGTTTGTAGAAATCAAGTGAACCTTAGCAACGTCACTATATACAAATTCCTGTTTCTAACTCATCTGTGATTTTAGCTCATCTGATTATCACATTAATGGTCTTAGTTGTCAAGCAGTGCTTTCCCCAGAATTCTTCAGTATATATATATCTGTATGTCTTTGTGCTGGCTTTGAATAAAATATAAAAAGGGCTTTCCATGTTCAATATACTAAGAAAATTTTAATGTGTGTGATTCACATCCAATTACAAACTGAACTCTAGATCAGTAAGTTAAAATCATGTTTAAGGAAGTTTCTTTCCCTTTTGCATTCTATATTTGTGTCTTTCATGTATACATTTGTTAATTTATTAGCCTATTTTCTGGAAGTCCAAGCATTTTTAATAATGGAGAATTGAGGTCAGTTTAAATTCAGAATGATTTAAAATATAAACACTACTTAGCATCTTGCACATAATTATATACATAGTAGGGACCATATTGCTATTTATGGAGTATTTGATCTATTGATAAACCGATTACAGTTTATCAATACTTTGTATACCCTGGTGTAATCATTCGAATTAAAATGAGAATATGAATTTTAAATTCTTGATAATTTACATAGTATCAAATTGCTTTCTGTAGAACCCTGTAGTACTTTAGAATTATGGCAAATAAAATTGAAAACTGAAAATGAAAAAGCACTTAAAGTGTTATTCAAAGAAAATGATCCCATGAGGCATAAAGGAAGAGCCAAAAAATTGTATCAAGCCATGTGCCACAAATTCTGTAATAACCATTACTGGGGACTTAATTGTGTCACCCCCAAATTCATATGTTAAAGCCCTAACCCTTAATGTGATGGTATTTGGAGAAGGGATCTTTGAGAGATAATTAGGTTTAATTGAGGTCGTAGGGTGGTGTCCTCATGGTGGGATTAGTGCCCTTTTAGGTAAAGACCTCAGAGGACTTGCTCTCTTTCTGTCTGTCCCCGTAACATGAGGACATAGTGAAAAGAGAGCAATCTATAACCCAGAAAGAAAACTCTCATCAGAAACCAACCATGCTGGCACCTTGATCCTGGACTTCTGGCTTTCTGAACTGGGAGAAGATGCATTTATGTTATTTAAGCCACAGAGTCAATGTTATTTTGCTATGGCAGCCTGAGCAGACTAAGACAACCATATTTAAAGAGGCTCCTGCAGTTAGAACATGAGCTGACAACACAGTTCAGGGAATTATCTATTAATATTCATCATGTTGAACTGGTTCAGCTATCAAGATAACATATAATCTTTTCTGTTCAACTCTTTGGATCTTCAGGTTCTTTCTACTTAATTTTTTTCATGATGTGTCTACAAATATAGAACAAAAAAATAGTTTTCTTAGTGAAACACTTGCTACATAAACAAAGGGAAATAAAACGGATGGGTTTACGCCATTAAAAAATATTCTACCCTACAGATTGACAAAAATAGAGTAAAATGTGTATGACAGTATGAATTTGACATAAGGAAAAAAAATATGTGTAAAGGTATAAAAATGAATTCAAATAATCATAGAGATAGAATCTTTACATTTTACAGGATTCAGTTATTTGAAATGCTATAGCTAGAGAATATTGAACTTTACTTTTAACAGCAAATTGTCCTGAGCTGATACAAATATATCTGTTAAAGAAACTCCACTTGCTAAACATCTCTCAAATATGCTTTAGTTGGGCAAACCTCTTGAAATTGCTTATGTCTTAACAAGCTGGAAATGCAAGCTGACAATGTTACTATATTACAACTTGAGATAACGTTCAGTTAAATTAAAGTTAATTTCAAACTTGATATAGAGCATTTAAAATTATTTGTTTTGAAACATTAAAAACTCTGATTTTTAAAAAGACATTTTCAAACATTTCTTAATATTATAAACTGTTTGATCCTGTTCTGCCATTTGCGCACAGTCAGGTCATAGTATTTACATAAGCTCTTAACTCAGTTTCCTCACTTACAAAATTAGAACACCAATATGGGCTTTAATTTTAAAACTTGTGTGAGTGTGTGTGTATGTGAACACCTCCTAGATCAAGATATAGAATAATCCTAACAACTGCAAGGACTTTCTTGTGCCCCTTGCATTCACCCTAAAGTATCCACTCTTCTGTCTCCCATCACCCTCAATTACTTTTGCACTTGTTTGAACTCCATATAGATAGAATTATAAATCATAAACCTTTTTATGCCTTCATTCCTTCATTTATCATTATACATATACGATCATCTATGTTGTATAAACCTGTGGTTTTCCCTTTTTTATAGCTAAGTAATATTTCATTGTACAAATAACTTCAATATTCTTCCATTTTCTTGATGGAATTTTTAATTGTTTCCATGTTTTGGCAATTATTAATGAAGCTATACATGTCTCTTGGTGGACATTGTCACTTATTCCTCTTGGGTATATGTTTAGGAGTGCAATTGCTACATCATGTATAGTTGTATGTTTTACCTTAATGGTTGAATCAGTTTGTATTCCCACATCATGCAATAAATGACGTCTCAGGCTAAGCTTGACTCAAGTGATGTTTTCACATATATTCAATTAGACCAAAATTTCAAAAACTCTCAAGTATTTTCCAATTAATTATAAAAGTAACGAAAAATTAAACACATTCACCTAGGTGGAAGGAAGGACTAGTAATATAAATAAAGATTTTTTTTTTCCTGGATAAGTAGCTTACTGCTTCTGCTTTCATGCATTGAGTTGTGCAGTCTCTGTTTTAATACTGTCCTTTCAGACATCATGGAATCATTCTAGGTCATGCCTTTAAAAATCTAAACTTTATATTTTATGAAGAAAATATCAGAAAACACATATTATTCAGTTTTCCTGGCTATAAACTTATTTACAGAGAACTTTACTTTGTTCAAGCTCTGAAGACTGTTTTGTTTTAACTGAGGTCAAATCTATTATGTTGACTAATGATGATGTTAATTTCATCCCTCCTTTCAATGATCCTTTGTTGTGAATGTGAGAGGAAGCCACAGATACAAATATCCCATTTTATCTGGCTTTGTGCTAATTCTATTCCAGTATCACAGCTATGATGGAGACCAGTAGAATTCAGGATGTTCAGTTCAAGGAATGCTGAAGGTCATCTAATTCACAGTCTCCCCAATCAAGCAGTTTCGGAGAGAAGGAAGAATAACATTTTTCTATTGTAGACTTCTGTCTCAGAATATAGTAAAAAAGCAACTTTTTCTTATATTGTAGAATGCTGACTGCCATTTCATTTGATATAAGTAACAGCCAGAAAAATAAATGCTTCATCATTACTGTTTTTCCAAATTTTTAAAAATCTATTTCTTCAAGTTTTATATTACTTTAGTTTTCGAAGTTACTGTAAGATTTATCATATTTAAAAATAATATGTAATGATTTTATACTCCTGGACATAGTAATTTTATGCTCTTCTACTTATGATAATATGGTAATTTTTCACTACACTATAGAAATTCATCTGGAGGTTTAAGCACGTGGTTTACAATAGAAGGTAGGTGTACTAAAAAAAATCAGTTCTAAATAAATTCATAGGGCTTCTAACATCAGGAACCAGTAATATACTTGGAAATAGAATTTCATGATAAAAGGATTAACATCATCACAAGACAGAATTTTAAGCAAGCCCTTTCAGGGTAGTTTGAAGTTTTCAAATTTGGAATGTTTCTTAGAAGAGCAGAGATTAATGCCTATGGAGACTTAAAGAAGAACAGTTGTCTTGATGTGTCAGAGTATTAAGTTTATCATATTATGATATATACATTGTATTAAGACGTATCAAGATGGGCAATATCTAAACAGATGTAAGAAATGCTATATAAACCCAATGTTTCTGTCTCTTTGATGTCAGAAATATGTCTATCTCTTAATTTGTAGGTAAGATCAAGTAAATATCCAGTGGCAGGATATTTCTTCTTCCAGTTTCCTCAGATTCCTTAGGAATATCAATTTATTGTTACCAGTAGCTTCTATCTGCCTTTGCTGGATAATTTTCTCTGTTTTGGGGGATATTCCTTTATCTCTGGGATAAACAAAAACATGGAAAATAACCCATAGTCTTGATGTATAATACAAGCAAAAAATAATTCAAAACACACACAAGGATTTTGTTTGAGTAACAGAATTTACTTAAAGCTTTTACATAGAGCTTTTGAGAGAATTCCTAGTTATATTGAAACATCACAAGAAATCTAAAAACATTATTTAGATATTCATGCTCTTACAGTTTCTTTGGGAACTCTGCAGTGTTGTTCAGCTACCCTCCTCTTCTCTTTCCCATGAGAAATGAAATATGATGGCCCTTTATTTCTTCTCCTTCATTTTTAATCCCCCCACACCCCTACATTATTATTAAGTAAATATGTATGTAAATACATATACACATATAGATGCATATATATTTCTCTATAAACTCATACTTCATGCCATCATCACATCATCATCTGTTCCAAGAAATTTTCTTTTTGTTTTTCTAAACAAATTTTTTTTCTATGAGATTAATTATCTAACCAGATATTAAAATACTTTTTTCTTATGCTGCTAGAATTCTATTTCTTGTAAGGTAGTAAAACGTAAATTTTTCTGAACTCAGACATTATGTTCACTTTAAAAGATTAAAGTGAAGAAAAATCTTCATATATGACTGAGAATTTCCAACAATACATTAATAGGATCATACACCATGATCAAGTGGGGTTTATCCCAGGGCTGCAAGCATATTTCAATATCTGCAAATCAATCAATGTGATATACCACATTAACAGGTTGAAGAAGAGAAGCTTTTTAGTTTGGGTAATCTCACTTGTCTAGTTTTGCTTTTGTTACTTGTGTTTCATTGTTATATCCAAAAAATCATTGACAAGACCAATGTCATACAGCTTATCCCCTATGTTTTCTTCTAAGTTTTTATAGTTTCAGGTTTTACATTTGTCTTGTCTATTTTAAGATGATTTTTGTGTGTAATGTAGAAGAGTCCAAATTTATTCTTTTGCATGTGGATATCCAGTTTCTCCAGCATCATTTTTAAAGAGACTGTTCTCTCCCCATTGTATATTCCTGGCACCCTCATCAGATATCAGTTACCCATAAGTGTGTAGATTTATTTCTGGGTTGTCTCTCTATTCTGTTTCATTGGTCTATATATGTCTCTCTTTGTGTCATTATCATACTGTTTTAATTGCTGTGGCTTTGTAACATATTTTGAAATTAGAATGTAAGACGCCTTTAGCTTTGTTCTTCTTCCTGAAGTTTGTTTTAGCTATTATTCAGTTTTTTGTGGTTGCATATGGTTTTTCGTATTTAAAAATTTTTCTTCTATAGAAAGCTGAGGTGGTTCACCATTATGAAATTTTTAAAATAATTCCTTTACTTTCTGGCAGAATGCAGTCTCATATTTCAACATGGTCCCTTTTCCCCTCTCCATGCAGGAAGCACACAAAAATTTTTCTCTGATATTTATTGTGAGAATTCGGTTGAGTTTCTGGAGATAAATCACACAAAACTGTGGGGTGGGGGGCCCTATGGCTGGGTCCCCTTGCAGTTTTTAGCTTTCAAGGTTTTTCACATTGAGCATCCAGAAATTCACCATCTACAGTTCAGATATTCCTACTCCAGCCCTGGATCCTATGGCAGTTTCTGCTTCTGAGTCCCTGCTGTGGATAATTGTGCGGCAGTGGTTTGTCCTGTGCCCTTGCTCTTTTAGATCCAAAAACAGTTGTTGAATTTTTCAGTTTGCTCAGCTTTCTACTTGCTTTTAGTACACAGTGGCAACTTCCAAGCTTCCTACTTACGGAACTAGAAACTGGAAGTCTGCCCAATTTTATTTTATTGCTGAATACTGCTCCATTGCAAGGATGCAGGATAGTTTGTTCATCTGTTCATTTATTGAAGGATATCTTGGTTATTTCTGGTTTTGGGTGATTATGAATAAAGTTTCTATAAATATCTCATGCAGTTTTCAGCATGTAAATACATTTTCAAATAAGTTGCACAAATGCCCTAGGAGTGTAATTGCTAGATTACATGGTAAGATTATGTTTAGCTTTGTAAGTAACTTCAAAACTGTCTTCCAAAGAACTATACTGTTGTGCATTCCTGGCAGCAATAAGTAAGAGCTCCTTTTGTTCCATATTCTCTCCAGAAATGGCTTATTATCACTTTTTTGGGTTTAGTCATTCTAATAGGTATGTAGTAGTACTTACTGTTTAAATTTTCATTACCATATTTTAATGCATTAAAATATAAAAACAAATTTACTTCCTGTAATGATTCTGGATGTTTTTTCTTTATACTTCCTTGACAAATTTTGTAGCAAAGTGATTGGAACAGAAACCAATATAATTTCTTGTCCTTAATTTAGACTATATGAGGACTAGGTGTATATTTCTGTTTCTGTGCTCAATAACAATGAGAAACCATATTAGCCATTTTTTTCCAGAACACCTCCATCATATCACAAAATTACCATTTCTTTTTTTTGTGGTGAAAACATTTAAGATCTACTCTCTCAGCAATTTTCAAGTATACAATACTATACTTCAATTTTAACTACAATGTCATGCATTAGATCCCCAGAACTTTTTGATCTTCTAACTGGAAGTTTGCACCCCCTGACCAACATACCTCCAAGCCCCTAGCAATCACCACTTCAAACACTATAAACACAAGTTCAGCTTTTTGTACATTACTTTTTCTTCCCTGTCTGACTTATTTCACTTAGCATAATGACTTCAAGGTCCATCTCTGTTGTCACCAGTGGCAGGATTTCCTGCTTTCTCATAGCTGAATAATATTGCATTGTATGTGTGTGTGTGTATGTATGTGTGTGTGTGTGTGCGTGTGTGTGTGTGTGTGTATGTATGTATGTATATGTATATCCTCTTCTTTATCCATTTATCCATTGATGGACTCAGGTATTTCCATATCTTGGCTGATCCCTCAATCTCACTTCTGTGTATATATTAAGAAAAACAAAGTCAGGATATCAGAAAGATGTCTGAACTCCCATATTTATTGCAACATTGTTCACAGTAGTTAAATCTTTTCTTAAGTGTTTATTCATGGGTTTGTTGTTTTGTTTTGGTTTGTTTCATTTAGGTTTGTTTTGATTTGGTTAGTTCCTAGAATCATTGTATAAGTCTTTTTTTTTAATTAATTAAGTTATTTATTTTTGGCTGCATTGGGTCTTCATTGCTGTGCATGCGGGCTTTCTCTAGTTGTGGCGAGCGGGGGCTACTCTTCATTGCAGTGCGTAGGCTTCTCATTGCAGTGGCTTCTCTTGTTGAGGAGCAGGGGCTCTGGGCACACGGGCTTAGTAGTTATGGCTCGTGGACTCTAGAACGCAGGCTCAGTAATTGTGGCGCACAGGCTTAATTGCTCCAGGGCATTTGGGATCTTCCCGGACCAGGGCTCAAACACGTGTCCCCTGCATTGGCAGGCGGATTCTTAACCATTGCACCACCAGCGAAGTCCCATTGTGTAAATCTTAATGCTATAGTTTTCCCATGATTGAAATATTAAGGCTGCCCTTCCTTGCTCATGTGTCTTGCCAGCCTCCAATTTTATCTTAAAAAAAAAAATCAATTAAGTGTTGTGATACTGACCATAGCCACTTCATCGGGCTTCAGATAATTTTTCTGAACAATTTATTTATTTGTTATTCTGTGCTTTCATAGATGAATCATTCATATTTTCTCCCAAATTACTTCTTTATGTTTCTTGTTTCTTAAAGAGGAGCATGTGATTTTTACCTTTTTATTCTGTTCAAATATTTCACATTTAAATCGCGTACATCTCCTTGTCTCATGTAGTCAAACTTCTAAACAGCCAGAGAAAGTTCAATTGTTCCATAAAAAGGTAATGGAGCCTAAACACTAAAACTATGACTTCCAAGAATTAAATCTAATTTAATTTTCTTCCATCTATAAAGCAACATATTTCATGTCAAGAAAAGCTATAGTAATCAGAGGATAACTTGTGTTCATATTGTGTTCAGTGATATCAGTGAAACAATAACAACTAGATGGATTGTTCTTTGTCTTCTCATTTTTCTCATCAAAGATTCAGAGTTAAATAGATGTTTATAATTCTGAACAGATAAAATTTTCCAGAGACACTTGCATTACCAGAAAAAAGGACAAAAAAATTTACTGAAATATAGGAGCACTTCTTTTCTTTGCATATATGTCTATTTATCTGACATTTTGACAGATTATTTAATTTCATCTGCATATGGCAAATGAATATGTTTCTCAGAAATTTTCAGAAAGCAGTTATAATAATGTGAACTCCATGTAATGGGCATGTGAAAAGACTGCTTTCTATCCTATCATAAAATCAGACAACTTTATATATACAATCATATAGGTTTATAAATCTTTGCTTCCAAATAGTTTATTCTTATATGAATTAAATGAGTCCTTATCTAGACAACCTAGAACTTTTTATAACAATATTAAGACATGAAAATAAATAAAATGCCTTGTTGTAAAAATATGAGTTACCTAGCTCTAGAAACATCCCAAGAAAGATAGTTGATCCCAAATAATATACATATATTCTGGTTTACCTCTATGCCATTATGGACTAAATAGTTTATGAAATAAGTAAATATTTGTTTATGTTTTGTGGTTTTAAAATAGTGTATACTATTTTTCCTTAAATACTCTGCATTGGTATTTTCCCTGTATATTTCCAATAAAGTCTAGATATCTGTATATTATCAATTTAATTTTTATATTTCAAAGTGATTTTTTTCATGTCATTTGGGATTTGTTCTTGTGGTAAGGCTGTCAACTTATCTGTGCAGGAGAATACATTGTGACCACCCCCTATGCAGTAAAGAGCCAGTTAATCAGACAATGATAACAGCAAGAACAGAGCTAAGGCAGAGGTTCAGGTAGCAGTGCTCCAGAGACTATCTAGGACAGCCCCTCTTGGAACTTACATGGAGATATTAGAGTGTACAGTAGGCCTCAGCCTGAAGTGAGGGTTGCTGGACTTACAGAGCCAGTGGACTTCATGTCTAACTCTCAATGTGAAGTTGTTCTACAAACTAATAGGACAAAAGGAATATTTAAGTTAGCTAAGACATATAGAAATATCTGTCTACAAATCAGTACATGGTAGAGTTATCTAGGTAGTGTGGACAAAAAAAGATATGGGGGTTTTATCAGTAGTAGACATGAAAAGTTCAATAGAAGATAGGCACTTTGAAGAATTAGTGGAATTTTGGCAGGTGGGGATAGACAGGAGATCATGTAGTAGTGGATGCTGTTATTGCCTCTCCAACATCCAATCAATACCAGGTGATTAGTCTAAGCCAGTCATTGTTTTCAGTGTTTCAAAGATTAGTCTCAGTTCCAGCCAGTTGCAAGAGAAGGAAAATCTACTGGTGGGATAAGGTAGAACTGGTTTTGTGTAACACTACTTCTTTCTTATAAAAAAAATCATAGGAAAAGCTGGTTCATCACTTTGCTTTGAACCATTCCATGTCTAGGTGTGATGCCCAGAGCTATGGAAGCTACCTTACTACCAGCCTAAAGACAAGGCCAGTGCCAAGGTATGTTGAGTGGAGATGTAGACATCACTGCATAACCAGTTTAAACTATTCTGGAGCTCAAGCTATCTCTGGAATTATTATACACGTAACTTTATGAAGAAAAATGTGAGATAAGTCATTAAATTTAGATAATCAGTGGAATACAGTTCTATCACAAGGTAAAAATACCTGTTACTTGGAAATGCTGGAACTTAGAATGTAAGTCAGGGATAATACCACAAATTTTACATTCTTACAGGTAAGTAAAGGGATCCAAATATCTCCAAGGTAGTATTTAAAGAGAAAATGCAATACAAAAAAGAATGTGTAATGCCTATATTTATTAAATAGGAAGGAAAAAAGCTTCCATTCACACAAAAGGAAATTTACAGGTGGTCAGAAGAGACCTAGAACTTTCCAGTACTGCAAAAACAAGGAAGAAAAGTATTCATAGAGGTATACAACTGCCAAAAGTATCCAAAGAATGAGATGAACAAAATAGTGAAAGATTTTCTTTCCAGGGGATACTAAGGACCTTTGAAATAACTTTAGATTTTTCATCCAACATATCCTTATGGAATAAGGCAAGGAAGAGAAACATACTAGGAGACAAATAAAGAATATGTGAATGCCTAGGAAGTTTCTTCTTAGTCTTCTAAGGAAATCATGGCCATTCGAACTCTAAATCAGTAAAGAACTTTTTCCAGTGTCATGTTTTAAATAGTACCATACCATAGTACATGTTTATTCTCAGGCCAGGAGGCTGTAGAAATGACGTTGACCTGTTCAAAGGACATTTCACTATTTCCCACTCAAAATTACGTTCTGAATTTAAATTTCCCTTCTGTTGTCACAGGCATTAGGTAAAGGCTTGCAGTGCTGAGAGCAGCAGTGCATGTTTTACCTTAACAGATGGTTGCTGTTGAGGCAGATTAAAATCAACAATGTACGCTTGTTTTAACATGTTATTTTCATTTTAATTGTACACCAGAAACCTAGTAAACAAAAATCCCCTCAGGCTAAACTGCCATGTCTCTGTGTGTGTGTGTGTGTGTGTGTGTGTGTGTGTGTGTGTGTGTGGTGTGTTTTCTTTAAGATTTTATGGTGTCACAAACTCTGGAGACAAATACCAAATATTAATAATGATAATAATATACTGATATCTTGATGTCTGAGGCTCTTCTAATTCAGGAATAATAACGGTGGAGTTACTACACTTGATTAGAAATTGTTTTAAATTTAAAAACAAATAAAATCAGGAGACTCAGTTCAAACAAGTTGCACTTTCCCCAATCTCTTATCTCTACTACAATGATAGATATTACCAGAGCTATACTGTGCCCTCTTCTGAAATCTCTGAGCTGGTGTATAAAAGATTTCTTCATCTATGGAGAACATAAGAAGGAGGCTGCTTACAACTTAACACCAATCCTCTCCAAGTAGGTACTATGACTGGACTGGGAGAGGGAATAAAAGCATGTCTGAGCAATCCCCCCCTTTTTTTCTTTCAATTTGTCTTGGATTATAAATTGAGGATCCCTTGATATATAGTTTGAACATACCTTGATATATTTAGTGACTTGATAGAGTTAGTCTTAAATCAAGTAGTCTCAGTATTGCTATTCACTTCTCTCTTTCTCTTAACAAAAATTAGATAGAATAGATTGATTGATAGACAGATAGTTGACAAACAAGCTAGCTGGCGAACAGAATTTGATGTAGATTTTTTTGGGAAAAATAGATATTCCTGGATTGTTTAATCCATCTACTCTATAGTAAATGGAATAATTATAACATGGCCTTGTCAAGGGAATCTCAGACTATATGCCTATTTTAGATTGTTTTATAAATAAAAAAGATCTCAAAGCATAAATTTCAGTAAGTTATTTGAGGACCAAGATATATTCATATACTACTTTGCATTTCCTGTTGCTAGTACAGATGCTGACATATAGTTAAAATTCAGTCAGTAACCACTGAACAGAACTAAAGAACAGATTTGTATAAATGATTATACTAGGCACAGTGGCATTGTGAGAAGTAATTTGAAATATATTCTTAAAAATAAATTTTACTTTTATTGTAACCCAAAATAAAGGCCTGTCTCTGCTAAGGAAATTTGAGGAAATGAATCACTTTTCTGGGTCATGTAGCAAACCAGCTATATTTTGTTCTATTGATAGTATCATAGAGACAAGTCTTATAGATTTAATTTTTTAAAGAACAATACATTTATAATTCTGTTCCTGAGATGTTTATCAAGTAATAAAGGCTCAGCTACTTTAAGTGTCCATGAAACCATTTTTCATTAATTTTATAGAGATCTTTAAACAGGGGTCACAAATGCAAATGCTACCAGATACCAAGCATGCAGTAAAAGGAAGGAAATAATTGGATTTAAAGCAAATGGGAGAGTGTGGAATTGTGATGAACTGGTGTCCATATGCTTATTTTAAAGACATTTTAAAAAATTTATAACAGTATACACATAGAAAGGTCAGTAGAACAAATTTTTCATGTGATCTGTTTGTCAGTTTTCACCTCTTTTTTAAGAACTAATGTTTCACATGATAAACATTTACCTCGTGTTCAGTAATTCCATCCTTTTTAGTTTGTGTTTCTTTAGTTACATTAAAATGAATTTAATATTTTATAAAGATAATCTTAAATAGTTTTATTCCACTTTACTAAGGGCTTTCTATCTAAATGGATTTTTTATCAATTGTTTATAGACATGGGTGTCTAAGAAAGATGCTTTCTAAAGGTTAACAATGCATAGTTTCCCAGTGAGAGATTTAAGATAACTGTTTTCTACTCACTTCTTCACAGTTTTCTGTATTGTTTAAATTTTACAACATATGCATTTATTAATTTATACAATACATGCTTATTATTTATTTACTTTTTGTCAGTGTTCTAGTCACTGTGGATATAGTTAGCTTGCAATGTGTTTTTGCAGAGTCCCGTTTTCTGCTCATAAAGCAGAATGTAGAAAACATCGGCTCAAAATTGAGAAATAATACACCCCCATTTTAAAATTATAGTTTTTAAAGTTTTTATGGATTAGTTCATGTAGGTTCCCTTAAAAGCTATTAATAAACTGTGTGAAAGGAAAGGGAAAGGGGACTCAACTGGGTCAGTCTACAGATTCTACTATGGCTTATTGTCTCAAAAACATCCTTTTTATATTATTTTGCTCTACTCTGGGCAGGTTCAGGAAAGATAGTCAGAGTATATAAAATGATATACTGATGCATCTAACTTATTTTCCATTTTAAAAGGAACTTCTCTAAATTCTCTTTTAGTTAGGAGGCCTGAGGATAGACAGCATATATGGTCATTCCAAACTGGTAAATTAAGTCTCTAAAATGCTGTGTCCTGATTTTCCAGTTGTCTGGCCTGGTATCTAGGCAACACTGTAACAATCAGAGTATCACTGGATTTGTCTTTTGAAATAAATGAGTTGACATGTAGAAAATCCCTACGTTACTTAAAATCTGAAGTGGTACAGTCAGTTTATTTCACTCCTTTCTATCTAGGATTTATAGTATTTGGCAACTGTCGCAGATTTTTGCATTTGTCTAGTATCAAGAAAAAGTGTTTATTTTTCCTTCTGATTTGTGTGTGTGTGTGTGTGTGTTTACAGGAGTTGAATAAAATAATATTTAACCAATTTTTATCTGGCTATTTACTGTCTAAATTATACAGGGTAAAAAATGATTCCATCAGATAAAGCATTCAAACTTTAAAAGATGTGACTTTCCCAATGTGGAACCAGTAGTTAGAGACATAATATCCCTTTGTGCGTAACACCTCCAATATAAATCTTAACTCCCCAAATCTTGGATATCTGTACAATGAGATAGTCATTGGAAGGAAGGAAAGATGGAAGTGAAGGAAAGGAGAAAAGCAAAGAGGGAAAGAAGGAAAGAGAAAGAAAAGCATAGAGGGTAGGAGGGAGAGAGGAGAGAAAGAAATTATATTTCTCTTGGAATGATGTAGAAATATTTTGATTAAGCTTGAAATCACTAGAACATACCAGTTTTGGTGTGTTAGATATCTAAAGTATAGAAATGAGATAATGTACTTTTTAAATTTAATTTTTTCTTTCTTTGAAATAGCTATAAAATATTTGGTTTCACTTCATCTAGTTAAACCAGGGATCATATATATATATATATATATATATATATATATATATATATATATATATATATTTAATCTTAGCATAGCTGTATTAATAAAACTAATTATATTTAACTTAATTTATCTGCTTTTCCTCTTTCATTTCCCACTTAGCTTTGTTCCGAAGTATGTTTTGTAATCTTTATCTCATGGCTGCTTAAGTATGTTCTTAGTCATAGAATATGAATGTGAAGATTTTGGTTGACAAAATTTCACAATTAGAAACCCAAGATTTTTAAAACATTGTTGAACATCCTTAATGCTACTTCAAAATGAAATAAATAGGGCTTCCCTGGTGGCACAGTGGTTGAGTCCGTCTGCTGATGCAGGGAACACGGGTTCGTGCCCCGGTCCGGGAAGATCCCACATGCCACGGAGAAGCTGGGCCCGTGAACCATGGCCACTGAGCCTGCGCGTCCGGAGCCTGTGCTCCGCAACGGGAGAGGCCACAACAGTGAGAGGCCTGCGTACTGCAAAAAAAAAAAAAAAAAAAAAAAAAATGAAATAAATAAAATGTTATATTTATAATGCAAAATAAATATTATAGCAAATGTAAAAGATATGTAATTAAAGTCTGTATGGTCTTGTTTTTTAATGTCTGAGGAGGACATACTTACACAGTAAGAAATAGTTTCAGTTACTTTTGGGTTTTTTTGTTTGTTTTTTTAAATTTTTATTTATTTTATTTTTGGCTATGTTGGGTCTTCATTGCTGCACACGGGCTTTCTCTAGTTGTGGTGAGTGGGGTCTACTCTTCATTGCGGTGCCTGGGCTTCTCATTGTGGTAACTTCTCTTGTTGCAGAGCAAGGGCTCTGGGTACACGGGCTTCAGTAGTTGTGGCTTGCGGGCTCCGTAGTTGTGGTGCACAGGCTTAGCTACACTGCAACATGTGGGATCTTCCCCAACCAGGGCTCAAACCCATGTCCCCTGCATTGGCAGGCAGATTCTTAACCACTGCGCCATCAGGGAAGCCCCAGTTACTTTTGTTTTAATTAATATTTCAGTTATTATATGTTAAAATTTTTAAATTAGTTTTCTTGAATCTTTAAGCTTTTTTAACTTGAGTAGTTATAAAATTAATCGTTTTACTTGTTTTCAATTTATATTCAACTAACTTATACATTTTCAAGATTAAAATCTGTTTAAACATTTACCTCTATTTACATACTTAATTAAACAAATTCACTTAGACATTAAGCTACAATCTTATCTGATTATCTTAATCACTTTGAACATCTAACACAGCAAGTATATAAATTTTATGAGCAAAATATTCCTGTGCACTTAGGCAATGCTTATACGTGTGATAGAGTATAATTATAAATTTCATAACAGATTCATCTAACCATTCAAGTCA
Source organism: Tursiops truncatus (assembly GCF_011762595.2). NCBI lineage: Eukaryota > Metazoa > Chordata > Mammalia > Artiodactyla > Delphinidae > Tursiops > Tursiops truncatus. Next base: position 38,058,150 of record NC_047039.1, read on the forward strand.
ATTTCAAACAAATATATACACACAATGCAATGTCTCCAAAAATCTATTACTGTATTTGTATTACATAAAGTACATAACATTTTCAGTAATATACTCATTTCTTCATCCCAGGGTTACAAATACATTTTCTTAATGAAGTGAAGCATAATGTCCATCTCATACCTGCTGTGGCAACTTTGATTTTATACTGCAGTCAATGGCCTAGGATTATCTTTTGGATCTTGGTGTAGCTTCCAGGAACATTCTATCCAAACTTGATTTTACTGGCTATTTTTTACATAGTGCAACTTTCCAAAGGATGAATTTTCTTTCAGTCTGGGTAATCTCACATCCCCTTATCATATTATACAATTTTCCCTTATACTCTTGCTAAATGTGTATGTTTGTGTCTATGTGTGGGAGGGGGGAGAGAGGCTATGTGTGTCTAGAGTGTAAGGGGTTGTTGAATAAAATCCATTTACTCAAACCAGCATTTCTCCAGTCTAATTTGGAATTATACAGGTGGAAACAAAATGAGAAATTCATCAGGTAAAAATTTAAACCTTAAGGATGTCATTTTTCTAGTGTGGAACCTTAAGGATACCATTTTTCTAGTGTGGAATTGGAGAAACATATTTCTGTGGGTTTAACAAATTCGATATAAATCTTTACACTGTCCCCAATGTTTTTGTTGGCTGATTTCACCTACTTAGATTTTTGCTATCCCATCTAGAAGTAGAACTAATCACTTACTATCAAATAAGTATGATGAAATTTAAATGTTGAGTACAATGAAATAAGCATATAAGTTGGATAGACTCATATTCAGCAATTTCTATAAAGACCTGAAATATATTTGTAAATATCCATTCTTTAACATATTTTGAGTATCATCATATATTCATGGTTTTTCAAAGAACTATTATTTTTTATTTAATTCTTAGATGATGACAACTTGTTTAGGAAAGCTCCTTTAAGCCGACCCCTTTGCATCCCTGAAAATGTTCTTACTGTCTGGCAACAACTCAGTTATCTTGTCCTACCTCTATTTTCCCTGGCTCAAGGTGCACACAACTCCTAAGAAGCTTGTCTTATTTTAGTGAGAATAAGGTTAGCACCGGGGCATTGTGGATGAATAAAAGATTGTAGCGATAGGTAACACTACTTATTGGGATACCTTAGTAAGAGAACTAGAAAGTATTATTTATAAAGTGAAGAGTTTTTCTGGATGCTTTCAAATTAATTTCTTACAGATAGTGTTTATTTGAATATGAAATGTTTTCGACTTCCCTTTTTCTTTTCCCACCTTCCTTCCTCTCTATTATACCACCTTATCAACTTTATTATATGAAATATGTGTGTACATTGTAGTACTATATAATTACTTCATGTGGGACGTACACCTACTTAGATCTCATAATCTGCATCAGAGATTCAGTTGCCCTTTTCTACTTTTTTGTGTTGTTAGTATATCTCATTGTCCACCATTGTACCATCCCTTATTGACACTTCATGAGCTCTGTAGGAAAGACATATAATGTAAGTTTCAATTTGCCACATGTACGTTTCCACTGTAAAATAACAAGTGCATTCTGATTCATTTCTTAGCATATGACTGTGGTTTTAGAAGTTTGAGGGGATGCAGTACTCAATTCACATCAAGCCTTTAATTTGTCATTATTACTCATCGGTTGTGATACCATTTGACGTGTAATGTTTTTATTCAATTGAGTTTCTGCTGCAACATGTTATTTTTTGACTGCTGGAAATTCATTTTCTGAATGAATATTCCCTGATACAGAGAAATACAAAGAATTTTCACTAAACTATGCTGAAATCACACAGTTCTCTGGACATACAGCCTAGTATATTTATCATAGAGGATATACTTAGGTAAATAAACTAGGATGTTTATCCAGAATTCTCCAGTTATTTCAGTTGCCTTAATCCAGTCCTTTTTTTCTCCTCATCTAATTAACAAATCAAAACATAAAATGCTGATAATAAAGTCACACAATATAATTAAACTATTGATAGGTCCAAGGTCCCAGAAAGTCAGAATAGCAAGGCATGCAAAAATATGATTAATATAGTACTGGCATTACCAAAATAGAAAAAAAATTTGAACAAGTCCTTTCATCATTTAAAAATATGAAATATAAGGGAAACGTTTTATATTGTAGTCTGAGACCTGAGACCATATGCTCAGAGCTATTACAGTCAGTCACCTCTAATTATTTCCAGATATATTCTGACAGTGATAAACTTTCTTTGTTCCCCATGTTGGCATTTCATAGACTGGGAAGCAGTGGCCAAATAAAATTGATCCCAGTGGTTATGCAAATGAAAATAAAAATTACAAGAAAATAAATTATTTTTATAGAACACAAACATAGTTTTTGCTGGTTTGCCTAATTTCTATGTTTTCTAAAACAAAAATACTATAATAGTATTTTCAATTAATTTTAAATTATATTTTTCAAAGTTTAAGAAGATTAGACATCTGAAGGATCGCATGTAGTCATCTCAAATCAATTAAAATTAATTTAACATGCAGTATGACCAGTTTCTCCATTTTCTTGTATTCATTATAAATGTAACTGTAATTTTTGTTAGAATAAGAGTTTAAGAGCACAAATTTATGATAGATCTAGAAATGTCAACTTGAAAAATTTGAAATTAATGAAAAATAGGTAGAGGGAAATTTAAAAGATATGAGATATATAAAAATAATGAGAAAATATCAGAGAAAGTTAAGCGGAAAATAAATATTTTCTATTAAAATTTCAAAGAGAATATTCTGACGTAACTCAGAAAACACACATTTGGAGATAAAGAGTATATTAAAATACTAATAATCGTCATAATCAACATCTATTTAACACTTACTAAGTGCCAGAAACTGCTCTGTCCTTTCCATTATCTCATTTACTCTTCATATAACCCTATGAGTTATTTTGATGATGATTCTTTTTTCATATGATTGCAGATGAAATAACTGAACACTAGAAAAGTTAATTAATACCCTTAGAATCTATGACAGAATTGACATTTAAAATCACGTCTGATTAGGTTGAAGAATGAGTAGGGATGGGAGAGTCAATCAAAATGGCAACATAGGCTCCTGAACTTTGCTCCTCTCAGGACTGCACCAAAAGTACAGCTACACTTGGAGCAATTTCCTCATGGAAATCCAGGAACTAGATCAACTACTACAGATGGGGCAAATAAAAAATATACTCACATTGAAATGGTATGAAAGGCTGAGATACACTCTCACCTTAAACCCCACCCCATAACAGTGCCATACAATAAAAAGGGAACCCCCAATATCCAGCTTCTCCCTGAAGAGCAAAGGGTTTGGACCACGATCTAATGCTCCAGCTTTTTAGACTCCAACCCAAGAGATGGAGATATAAAACATATAACTCTGAAAGCCACCAACTATAAAAAGAAGAAACTCCTAACAGCCTGATAGCACTCACCATGGTTATTTTCCACGAGCTCAGCACAGAGGGAGCAGGCAAAAATGCCCATTTCTCATTCTTTCCTTGAAAGTGGCCTAACTGCATACATTACAAGCTGCTGCCTGAAGGTCCAGCTTCTAATTTCAGCACACAGCTAGAGCCTGCCTGTGATACTCCCCAGAGATCAAGAAAGCTGGTGGGTACTTCCACCACCTTCTCTTTCTGACCCATTTCAGCAAGTCACCATTATTTCCCAGGAAGGAGCTTTTCACATGTCTGGCACCCCAGCTTTTGCTGTTGTCCACCCCTCTGCCCCTGAGGAACAGGTCCTCTGATAACCAATGGGGCAAACATTCACAAGTCCCCCAGGATTTCAGCAAACAAAAAAGTTTCTAATCAGGTGCCCCATATATGCAGGATCAGTGCAGGGGAAGCAGACAAAAACACCATCTTCCAGCATCTCCCTGGAAGTATATAACTATATACTTTATCAGTTGCTATCAAAATTCCAACAGCATTTTTCAAGGTTTAAAAAAAAATTTATATGGAACCACAAAAAAACCTTGAAAAGCCAAAACAATCTTGAGAAGGAACAAAGCTGGAGGCTTTTTCCTGATTTCAAACTATATTACAAAGCTACAGTAATCAAAACAGTATGTTATTGGCATAAAAATAGATCGGTGGAACAGAATGGAGAAGCCAGAAATAAACCCATGCATATATGGTCAATTAATTTTTGACAAAGGAGCCAGGAATATATAATGGAGAAAGGACAGTCTCTTCAGTAAATGGCACATGCAAAAGAATGAAACTGGACCACTATCTTACATCGTATACAAAGATCAACTCAAAATGGAATAAAGAGTTGAAGGTAAGACCTGAAATCATACAACCCCTAGAAGAAAACATAAAGGGCAAGCTCCTTGACATCAGCCTTGGCAATGACTTTTTCAAAAAAATTTCACACCAAAAGCAAAGGCAACAAGAGCAAAAATGAATAAGTGGGGCAACATCAAACTTAAAGCTTTTACACAGTAAAGGAAACGATTAGCAAAGTGAAAAGGCAATCTAGAGAATGGGAGAAAATATTTGCATAAGGGGTTAATATTTAAAATATACAAGAAGCTCATACAACTCAAAAGCAAAAAAAGTAAATAACCCAATTAAAAAATGGGCATGAAATCTGAATAGACATTTTTCCAAAGAACACATAAAGAGGACCAAAAGGCACATGAAAAGATGCTCAACATATCAGGTAAATGCAAATCAAAACCACAATGTGATATCACCTTATACCTGTTAGAATGGCTATTTTCAAAAAAGACAATAGGTATCAAATGCTTGCAAGGATATGGGTAAAGGGACTCTTTGTACACTGTTGGTGGGAATGTAACCACATACAGCCACTATGGAAAACAGTACGGAGGTCCCTCAAGAAATTAAAAAAAAAAAATGCAACAACCATATTATCCAACAATCCCTCTTCTGGGTATATACCCAAAGGAAACAAAACCATTCTCTTAAAGAGATATATGTCTTCCCATGTTCACTGCAGCATTATTCACAGCAGCTAAGGTGTGAAAACAACCTAAGTGTCTGTCGGCAGATGAGTGATAATAAAATGTGATATATATACAATGGAATATTGTTCAGCCTTGAGAAAGAAGGAAATCCTACCATTTAAGACAGCATGGTTGAATCTGGAGAGCATTATGCTAAACAAAATAAGCCAGACAGAGAAAAATAAATACTGCATGATATCACTTATACGTGGAATATTTTTTTAAAAGTCAAACTTGTTTCCAGGGTCTGGGAAGTGGAGAAATAGGGAGAGAGTGGTAAAACGGTACAAACTGTCAGTTATAAGATGAATAAGGTCTTAGGATCTAATGTATAACATGGTGACTATAGTTGGTAACAGTTGAAAATTTCTAAGAAAGTAGAACTTATATGATCTCACCAAAGAGGGGATAAAATGTAGATATGTGAGATGATTAATGTGTCAATGAATTAACTGAGGGGAATGCTTTCATGATGTGTGTGTATATATATATATATATATATATATATATATATATATATATCTCAAATTATATAGTATGCCTTAAATATCTTAGATTTTGTTAATTAAACTGTATAACGCTGAAAAAAATCATGTCTGTTTAATCCTGGGGGCTTTAACTTTCACCATGCCAATTTCCATGACTTATTTTTGTGCAATGTCTTTTAATTGTTCTGGCATCTTTGCTACATACAGATTTTAATGGGAAAATGCTATGAAATTACAAGGAAGGGAAATGTCCTATCCATGAAATGTGATACTTCACCTAACATCTTTGCTTTGCCCCAAATAGCAGTGTTCTTAGTCAAGTCACATCTTATTCTATCATGCATACTCTTAATTCTTCTTGAAATCCTCAGGTCTAGGACTCTTGCCTTTTCCTATCTTGCTTTATTGATTAATAAATATCAAGTTTATATATTAATGCTATGACTGGGTTTGGATACTTGACAAGAAAATTGATTTGAAGCTTTGATAATAACAAAGTAATATGATCGTATTTCTCCCAGTCAATGAGAAAATGAGTTGAGGAAAAATGCAAGGGATAAAGGAAGAATCATGACTGCTAACATTTGACACAAGGACCTACCTGTGCCCTAATCTTGGATGAAGGGGCTGGATATCTAGAATTTTGCTTTTCATACCTGTAATTTTGGACCAGATTCTATAATTTGGAGGCCATTACTTATTCTCCATGAGTCTCATTTCCAGCTTTTACTGCACATGAATATTGCAGTTCATTGGTAACCATGTAATCTCATGTTTCTTTACTTGCTTCCTTCTTGGAATGTTTTATATGGTGTATTTTCCTATCTTCAACTTTTTTTTTTTTTTTTTTTTTTTTTCCGGTACGCGGGCCTCTCACTGCTGTGGCCTCTTCCGTTTTGGAGCACAGGCTCCAGACGCGCAGGCTCAGCGGCTATGGCTCACAGGCCCAGCTGCTCCGCGTCATGTGGGATCTTCCTGGACCGGGGCATGAACCCATGTCCCCTGCATCGGCAGGCGGACTCTCAACCATTGCGCCACCAGGGAAGCCCTATCGTCAGCTTTTGATTCAAGTCAGGCATCAACCCCTATGATCCCAAGACTTAGTAAAAACACTTTTTGTCTGTGCACACACAATTTATCAGTACAAATCAGCATCTTATTTTATTGGTATTATTAATTTAATTATGCTTTCACTCGCTTGTCAGAATGAAATCCTTGAAAGTATATGGCCTGTTAAAATCACATCTGTAGCTTTTCTGCCTTGTTCAGGTCCTGGATCCAAATACACCTCCCATCAATGTGAATTGAATTGTTGCGAAGCAGCAATATTTACTAAATCATAATTTTAGAGATATTCATTGAACCAATAAGTATATAGTCATGATATTCAAGCTGTCATCATAGATGTGATATCCTCAGTTTCAATCTGTAAGGAACCTGTAAGGAATTTACAACATAGTCTCTATCCTGAAGGAATTTATGACACAGGGAGAAAAGATATAAACTCAAATAACTATAAGAAAAGAAGTGTATAGTAGATGTTATGTCAATAGTTGTAAGAGTTCAGAGATTAAAGAAGGGAAAGAAATCATTTTCACCTAGAGTGATAATAAGAGGCTTCATAGAGAAGGTGCCAATCTTTTAATATGACCCAGCCTATAAAAAAAAAAATGTACAGAATTTGAAGGTGGAACGTGGGATAACATGGCTATAAAAGCAAGATAGGGATTGGCAAGGGCAAATGTATGGAGGTATAAATGTATAAAGGTTAATGGCACAGCAGTGTGACTGGTGGTTTTGCTAGATTGGTCTACAACAAGGAGAGAACAGTTAATGTCACAACAGAGAACTGAAAATCTTCATTCTAAAGGCAATAGATTTTGAAAGTGGAAGTGATGAAATTAAAGAGGTGTTATAAAACAAGTAATGTTTGGAATGGGTTGAAGGAAAAAGAGGCAGGCAGCTAGAATAATTTAGTTGCAAAGTGTGAACAAATAAATTCTTTACAAGAGAAGCAGCAATGGAAATGTAACCAGAGGGATAAGCAGACAGTTATCAGTTTCTTCTTAGAGGTGGTGGTAATTCACAGTAAACCTATACAAATTCTCAGTTGTAACTGGGCTGAACTAAAATAAGAACAGTTTATCTCCCTTCTGAAGGAAAAACATATTTCCAAGTCAGACGTTATTTGCATTTTAAAACATTTTTATTGACTTTGTTTTTTTTCAGAGCTGTTTAAAGTTCACAGGAAGATTGAGGGGAAAGCACAGAGATTAACCAAATAATCCCAGTCCCTACACTTTCAAAACTTCCCTAATTATCAACGTCCCCCACCAGAATGAAACATTTGTTACCATCGGTAACCCTACATGGACAAATCATAATCAACCAAAGTCCATAGTTTACATTATGGTTCACTCTTGATGTTGTACATTCTGTGAGTTTTAACAAATGCATTATTACATCAGTATGGTATCATCCTGAGTATTTTTACTGCTCTAAAAATCCTCTGTGCTTTGTCTATTCATCCCTTGCCCCACCCCAACCCTGGGAAACAAACCATAGGTCTTTTTTATTATTTCTGTAGTTTTGCCTTTTCTAAAATGTCGTATAATTGGAATCAAACAGTATGTAGCCTTTTCAAACAGCCTGCTTTCATTTAGTAATGTGAGTTTAAAGTTCCCCCATGTCGCTTCATGGCTTGACAGCTCATCTTATTTTCAGCATTGAATACTTTTCCAGTGTCTGAATGTACCACAGTTTATTTATTTACTTACTGGAGGGAATCTTGGTTGCTTCCAAGTTTTGGTTATTATAAATGAATGTTGAATTATTAGGACCACTCTAAACATCCTTGTGCAGGTTTCTGTGTAGACATGTTTTCAATTACTTTGGGTAAATACTAATGAGTTGGATTGCTAGATCCTATGTTAAGAGTACCTAGATTTGCAAGAAACTGCCAAACTGCCTTTCAAAGTGACTATCATTTTGAATTTCCACAGCAATGAGTGAGTTCCTGTTGCTCCATGTGCAGCATTGGGGTGTTGTCAGTGTTCTGGATTTTGGCCATTCTAATAGGTGAGTAGTTGTATCTCATTGATGTTTTATTTTGAAATGCCTTGATGACATATGATGTGTATCATCTTTTCATATGCTTATTTGCCATCTGTAGATCTTCTTTGGTGAGGTGTCTGTTAAGGTCTTTGGCCCATTTTTTAATTGGGTTGTTTCCTTGTTGAGTTTTAAGAGTTCTTTGTATATTTTGGATAACTGTCCTTTATCAGCTGTCTTTGCAATTTTATTTTACTCCAGTCTATGACTTATTTATTCTCTTTTTCTTGTTTTACACAGGGCAGTGTTTTTAATTTTAATGAAGTTTGACTTATCAGTTATTTCTTTTGTGGATTGTGCTTTGGTGCTGTATCTAAAAAATCATTGCCATACCCAAATTTATCTAGATTTTCTTCTATGTAATCTTACAGAAGTTTTATATTTTTGTGTTTTTCAATTACATCTGTGATCCATTTTTAGTTAATTTTTGTGAAGGGTGTAAGAAGGTCTCTGTCCAGATTTATTTATTTTTTTGCATGCTGATGTCCAATTAAGTTTCAAGAATATTCTTATCTAGGCTTAAGGAGGCTGAATATATAGCAGTTTTTACTATGACATAATCTCAACTAGTTTGCTCAAGTAGAATGTCTTTATAATGACAGAATTTCAGTTTTAATGAATAAAGATTCGTAGAAGATTGAGCATTCCCCTCAGTCTCCCAATACAAAGAGGGCCCAAGTTATACCAAAATTCGTATACCTGAACTCAAAATGTTAATTCTTGTTAAGTATGTTGTTTTCCAGGAGTGGAAAGGCTTTTAAATTCCATTTTTACATCTGGACAATCATATCACAATGGCAATGCTGCAGTCTTTTGTAGCTTTGCCCATTTTTTACTGATCATTCAGGGGTGGTTACACCAAATATAATAACTGGAAGCAGTTTGTTAATAACTAAACATAAGAGTTAGAGTTGTGTGCTATACTTAGCTATAAAATACTTTTTTCATTGAAGTTTTTATTAAGATAATTGTAGTTTTTAAAGCAGTTTTAAGAAATAGTAGAGCTATCATGGATATCCTTAACTTAGTTTCCCCCAGTGGCGATATCTTGGAAAACTATAGTACAATATCACAACCTAGATATTAACATGATACAACCCACCAATATTATTATTCAGGTTTCCCCAGTTTTACTAGTACTTATGAGTGTGTGTGTGTTCTATATAATTTTATAAAGTGTATGGGTTTATATACCTTCCCCCACAGTCCATCACCACTAGGACCTCTGGTGTTGCCCTTTTATAATCACACCTACCTCTCTCCTATCCAGTCCTCCTCCCTCACCCACAGTTCTACCCTCTACCAACCATTAATCTGTTCTCCATTTCTAAAATTTTGTCATTTCAAGGATGACATTATTGGAATCATAGATTAATATTTCAGGGGTTACTCTTTTCATTTAGTTTAATTCCCTTGAGATTCATCCACATTGTTATATGTATCAGAAGTTCATTCCTTTTAATTGATGAGTAATATTAAATTGTATGGATATATCACAGTTTGTTTAAATATTTATCCCTTAAAAGACAACTGGGTTGTTTCCAGTTTTTGCCTCTTATAAATAAAGCTACTATAAACACTCACGTCCACATCTTTGTATGAACATAAGTCTTCATCTCTCTGGAATAAATGCCTAGAAGTGCAATTGCTATGTCGTATGGTACTTATATGTTGAGATTTTTAAGAAACAACTAAGTTGTTTTCCAGATTGGCTATACCATTTTTCATTCCCAGCACCAATTTTAAGTGATCTAGTTTCTTCACATCCTTACCAAGCATATATAACTTATATGTATAGTATCTTAAATATGTAAATATATTTTCCAACTTAATAACTAGAAGATAACCCAATTTATAATTGGCAGAAACGTTTTTACAGATAATTTACTAAAGAAGATACGTGGATGCCAAACAAGAACACAAAATGATCAACCTTGTTAGCTATTAGGGAAATATACATTTAAACAACAATGAGATACCACTACACACCCACTAAGAATGCTGAAAAAAAACTCTCTTGTGTTGCTAGGGATTTGGTAAAACTGGAACTCTGATACCTTGCTGATGGAATGGAAAATGGTACCTATTTTGAAAAATAGGCTGATAGTTTATTAAAAAGGTAAATATACGCTACCTAGCTATTCCACTCCTAGACATTTACCCAAGAGAAAAATTATATATCCAATCAAAGACTTGTACACAAATATTCATTGAAGCTTTTGGTAATAGTCACAAAACTTAAAACAGTCCATTGATAAGTAAATAGATAAACAAAGTATGGTGTCTGCACACAATTCAGTACTACTCAGTAAAAAAAAGAATCAAACTACTGATACATATCACAACATGGGTAGGTCTCCATCTTGATGTTGAATGCAAGAAGTTCAAGTACATAACATATGATTCCAGGTATATTAATATCTCTAAAATTCAACCTAATCTCTAATGAACAGAAAACAGTTTAATTGTTGCCTAGGAAACTAGGGGTAGGGAGAGGTGGGAGTAAGAAATTACAAAGGATTGTGATGAAACTGCTTGTGATGGATTTGTTAATTGTTGTGATTGTGCTGATGGTGTCATTAACATGTACATATGCCATCAAATTGTGACTTAAATGTATACAGTTTATTGTATTCTAATTAGACTTCTAATGCTGACAAAAGAAAAAAAACTAAAATGTAAAATATTTCACATGGCATTTGGTCTATAGCTATGTAACCAAAACGTGTTATTTCATCTTACTCCTCCTATCCCTCTCTCACCAACACTTTTTCAAATACCCATCCAAAATCCTATTTCTGGTTTGAGGCTGATTTTGGATCCCCTCCTCTAAACTCACTGTTGTTTAGAATTTATTTGTTGATAAAATCCAGTAATATAAATTATGAAAATATTTTGTTCTAAGAAGTGGATTTGTCTACCCCAAATCAAGGATTTACCAAGTATCATGTGTGCACAAGAAACTGCTACACAAAAAATTTGAACATTAATCTAATAAAATTGTTATCCTTTATTCAGTTGATGCCATGTATCACAGTAATAGATTTGCATATATTGAACCATCCTTGTATCCCAGGGATTAAATCTCAGTTATGGTGTATTAGCCTTTAAGTATGCGGTTTAATTTGGTTTACTCACATTTTGCTAAGGATTTTTGCATCTATATTCATCAGAGTTATTGGTCTGTAATTTTTCTTTTCTTGAATATCTTTGTCTGGCTTTGATATCAGGATAATGCTGGCTTATAAAAATGAGTTTGGAGATGTCTATTCTTCAACTTTTTTGGGGAACAGTTGATAAGGATTTATGTTAATTATCCTTTAAATGCTTTGTAGTATTCACTAGTGAAGCGATCTGGTCCTGGATTTTTCTTTGTTGGTGGGGGTGTTCAGGTTCAGTAAATTTGCAAGATACAAAATCAGTATATAAATGTCATTGTTTGTATACACTAACAACAAATTATCCAAAAAAGAAATTAATAAATAATCCCATTTACAATAGTATCAAAAAGAATAAAATGTTTGGGGATAAACATAGCCAAGAAAGTGAAAGGCTCTGGACACGCAGGCTCAGCATCCATGGCTCATGGGCCCAGCCGCTCCGCGGCATGTGGGATCTTCCCGGACCGCAGCACGAACCTGTGTCCCCTGCATCAGCAGGTGGACTCTCAACCACTGCACCACCAGGGAAGCCCCTTTCTTGTTTCTTGAGGTATGCCTGTATAGCTATAAACTTCCCTCTTTGAACTGCTTTTGCTGCATCCCATAGGTTTTGGATTGTCATTTTTCCATTTTCATTTGTCTCTAGGGATTTTTTGCTTTCCTCTTTGATTCCTTCAGTGATCTCTTGGTTATTTAGTGACATATTGTTTAGCCTCCATGTGTTTGTGTTTTTTACATTTTTTCCCTGTAATTCATTTCTAATCCTCTAGCATTGTGGTCAGAAAAGATGCTTTATATGATTTCAGTTTTCTTAAATTTACTTAAGCTTGATTTGTGACCGAAGATGTGATCTATCCCAGAGAATGTTCCATGCGCACTTGCGAAGAAAGTGTAATCTGCTGTTTTTTGGATGGAATGTCCTATAAATTTCAAGTAAATCCATCTGGTCTATTGTGTCATTTAAAGCTTCTGTTTCCTTATTTATTTTCATTTTGGATGATCTGTTCATTGGTGTAAGTGAGGTGTTATAGTCCCCCACTATTTTTGTGTTACTGTCGATTTCCTGTTTTATAGCTGCTAGCAGTTGCCTTATGTATTGTGGTGCTCAATGTTGGGTGAATATATATTTATAATTGTTACATCTTCTTCTTGGATTGATCCCTTGATCATTATGTACCGTCCTTCCTTGTCTCTTGTAACATTCTTTACTTTAAAGTCTATTTTATCTGAGTATTGCTACTCCAGCTTTCTTTTAATTTCCATTTGCATGGAATATCTTTTTCCATCCCTTCACTTTCAGTCTGTATGTGTCCCTAGGTCTGAAGTAGGTCTCTTGTAGACAGCATATATATGGGTCTTGTTTTTGTATCCATTCAACCAGTCTTTGTCTTTTGGTTGGAGTATTTAATCCATTTACATTTAAGGTAATTATCGATATGTATGTTCTTATTACCATTTTATTAATTGTTTTGGGTCTGTTATTGGAGGTCTTCTCCTTTTCTTGTGTTTCCTGCCTAGAGAAGTTTCTTTAGCATTTGTTGTAAAGCTTGTGTGGTCGTGCTTAATTCTTTTAGCTTTTGCTTGTCTGTAAAGTTTTTAATTTCTTCATTGAATCTGAATGAGATCCTTGCTGGGTAGAGCAATCTTGGTTGTAGGTTTTTCCCTTTCATCACTTAAATGTGTCCTGCCACTCGTTTCTGGCTTGCAGAGTTTCTGCTGAAAGATCAACTATTAAACTTATGAGGGTTCCTTTGTATGTAATTTGTTGTTTTTCCTTGCTGTTTTCAATAATCTTTCTTTGTCTTTAATTTTTACCAGTTTGATTACTATGTGTCTTGGCGTGTTTCTCCTTGGGTTTATCCTGTATGGGACTCTCTGCACTTCCTGGACTTGTGTGGCTATTTCCTTTCCCATGTTGAGGAAGTTTTTGATTATAATCCCTTCAGATATTTTCTCTGGTCCTTTCTCTCTCTCTTCTCCTTCTGGGACCCTTATAATGCTAATGTTATTGAGTTTAATGTTGTCCCAGAGGTCTCTTAGGCTGTCTTCATTTCTTTTCATTCTTTTTTCTTTATTCTGTTCTGCAGCAGTGAATTCCACCATTCTGTCTTCCAGGTCACTTATCCGTTCTTCTGCCTCAGTTAGTCTGCTATTGATTCCTTCTAGTGTAGTTTTCATTTCAGTTATTGTATTGTTCATCTCTGTTTCTTTGTTCTTTAATTCTTCTAGGTCTTTGTTAAACATTTCTTGCCTCTTATCAATCTTTGCCTCCATTCTTTTTCCAAGGTCCTGGATCATCTTCACTATCATTACTCTGAAATCTTTTTCTGGAAGGTTGCCTAACTCCACTTCATTTAGTTTTTTTTCTGGGGTTGTATCTTGTTCCTTCATCTGGTACATAACCCTTTGCCTTTTCATCTTGTCTATCTTTCTGTGAATGTGGTTTTTGTTCCACAGGCTGCAGGATTATAGTTCTTCTTGCTTCTGCTGTCTGCCTTCAGTTGGATGAGGCTATCTAAGAGGCTTGTGCAAGTTTCCTGATTGGAGGGACTGGTGGTGTGTAGAGCTCACTGTTGCTTTGGTGGGCAGAGCTCAGTAATACTTTAATCTGCTTGACTGCTGATGGGTGTGGCTGGGTTCCCTCCCTGTTGGTTTTTGGCCTGAGGCAACCCAACACTAGTGCCTACCTGGGTCTTTGGTGGGGCTAATTGCAGACTCTGGGAGGGCTCACGCCAAGGAGTACTTCCCAGAACTTCTACTGCCAGTGTCCTTGTCCCCACAGTGAGCCACGGCAACCTCTCCCTCTGCAGGAGACCCTCCAACACTAGCAGATAGGTCTGGTTCAGTCTCCCCTGCGGTCACTGCTCCTTCCCTTGGGTCCCGATTTACACACTACTTTGTGTGTGCCCTCCAAGAGTGGAGTCTCTGTTTCCCCCAGTCCTTCAACGTCCTGCAGTCAAATCCCACTAGCCTTCAAAATCTGATTCTCTAGGAATTCCTTCTACCATTGTCGGACCCCCAGGTTGGGAACCCTGACGTGGGGCCAGAACCTTCACTCCAGTGGATGGACTTCTCTGGTATAAGTGTTCTCCCATCTGTGATCACCCACCCAGCAGTTATGGGATTTGATTTTACTGTGATTGCACCCCTCCTACCGTCGCATTGTGGCTTCTCCTTTGTCTTTGGATGTGGGGTATCTTTTTTGGTGAGTTCCAGTGTCTTTCTGTCAATGATTGTCCAGCAGCTAGTTGTGATTTTGATGTTCTCATAAGAGGGAGTGAGAGCACGTCCTTCTACTCTGCCATCTTGGTTCAAGCTCCAATATTGAACTTTTAAGTAACAAAATGTTAACCATAGTTATAATTAACTCATACACATTTTAGTTTGAGCAGTACAGTAAAAATTAAAGTGATTACTAGAATTTATGAAGTAAGCAATTAGGATCTGACTAGTTCTCTGCTACACAAATTAATTGGCAAGCAGAGGAACTGGAGACTCATCAGAAAAGAGCTCAGAAGTAATTAATGGACTGAAAGATAACATATATCAGGGAAAGTTGAAGGATGTAAAACTGTTTTAAATAAAGTAGAAAACTAGAAAATGACTAAATAGTCATCAATAAGAATGTAAATATTCAGTGATAATTAGAAACTTAAATCTCCATTATGAAAGTCATTTATTTTTTTACCTTGTGTTTTTAAGAAAAACATTTTTCCTTAAAAGAACTTTGAAATATTGAATAAGTGTATTTAAAGTGGGAAGTTATAGCAGTGCTTTCTCTGGAGAATTATAATAAGAAATAGAATACATTCTCATTTTTCTGGGGGCAGTTTATAGATAGCAAGGGAATGAATGACATCTCCAGTGATCTTTCCACTCTTGAGTTTCTGTGATGTTCAGTTTATTCAATCATGCTGAGTTGGAAAGTTCATTTCACTTCTGTGTCATCTACTGGGGAAATCACTGTATTAACTGATAGATTTTTTTTTCCCTTCAAACTTGTTGTTTCCCAAGTGATTCTCCAGTTTTATCTGTTATTATTCTCTGAACCATTGCAACGATTTGGCAGATATAAGATCAATTGATTACATTACATTTTGACTCTCATATGTCTGAGAACAATTTTTTAAGAAGAAAAATCAAAATGTACATTTCAGTCTGCTTCTCTCAAATCCCTTATTAATGTATATTTTAACATTATAATGTGCAAATTATTTTGATGATAACTTTTTATACTTGAAATTTTGCACATATATTTTTATGCTATAAAAACTTCTTCTGGATATCATTTGATTGTTAAATAATATTTCTTTGATGGATATAGCATATTTTAAACCAATTCTCTTATATAGGATATTTAAACTTTTTAACATAAACTCTTTTGCAATGCATATTTTTATACATTAATCTTTTTTCTGCCTTGCTCCACTATTTTGAATTATGTTCCTTAGCAGAATTTATAAGAGAAATTGTTGGGTCAAAATCCTTTAACACTTTTCGGATTCTTAGGGACTTTGCCAAACTGCTTTCTAGAAATTTGAGTCAATTGCCTAGCAGTATGTTTCCCATGTGTATAACCTCCTTCAAATGTATACAATATTCTCACAAAACAGTGAAAAACTTTGCTAATTTGAAAGCAAATTATTATATTGTTATGTTTTAGAGTGTTAGTGGAAGACAACCTATTGGCAATTAACTGTTTTTTTAAAATGAGATTACCACTGTGAAATACCACAGTTTCCAAACTAATCGATAAAGTATTTGTACATATATATGTTAGTATTAGATGGTACCTGGAAATCACCAAATGAATTTATAAGATTTATGAGAAAGTCTTCCTCAAAACTGTTAGGTATGTATCAAGATTCATGATGTAAGATAATGACATGAAGTAATGTGACAGTTGTCATAATCATATTGAAAAGATAAGTACTTCAATGTAAAAGGAAGGAAAGACCTAAATAAAACACAACAAAACAAAAATAGTCTTTCATTTGAAATGCAAGAGAATGGAACATCCAATAAAGAATGCCATTCTTCTACACTCTTCAGACATACGTGAACATCTCTTCATATTCACAGGTTTTCTTTTATGTTTTATCTCAAGCCTTTAATTTCTGCTAGATACCCTTATTCGCTTCCTTTACCTTTAAAGAAATTTTGCAGAACAGATCTTATTCCCCAGATTTCTAATATGAAAATCTGGAAGTGTGTTAGCACTCAATTCAAGGGGCAGAAACCTAATTTGAATTAGATCAAGCAAAAATGGATAATATATTGAAGAAAATAGACAAACTACAGAAAGGTAAAGGTAGAGATGGGTTTAGTGATAACTAAACCTTTGACAGGTACATCAACAAAATCATTCTCCATCATTTTTCTCTGCCCTGTCTTGGTACTTTCCTGCTAAAAAAAAAGATGAGGGTGAAAAGGAGGTAGAAACCATTCAATTGATTCTTGCATTTTCACACTTTTGCAAAGAGCTAAGTAAAAGGGTTTTTTTGGTCCAATCCCTGTTTGGAAAACATGGTTAATATTATTAACCTTCTTTTGTAAGGGAAATAATACAATTTCATTCTGATTCCAGAAAATTTGAATAGCAATAGACTGACAGGCATAAAGCAATTGATCATATCAACAAATATCTTAATTTGAGTTGAGAACTCTCTAACTACTATGAATCACGTCCAAACAAATTCAGCAATTTGTATAGTATAGGAAGAAAATGCAGTTGCTTCTGTGGTGCCATCACTCTGCTCTAAAGTATCTTCTGGAGTCCACCAAAGTCCTCCTTATTACCAAATCTAATGTCCACATGCATTTTTCATCTATATTAAGTCTGTGCATCATTAATACTTGTGTCCAGTATTAAAATTGTATCCTTCCTTGATTTGATAGGTAATATTGTGAATGTCTCTCAGCTCTCTGACTATTCTTTTATTTTCTTTTTTGTTTCCTGATACAGCTGTCTGAATTGTACGGCTTTCTAAGGCTATAATATTGTGTATTCCTTTGCAGTCAGTTCTCTGGTAGCTTTCTTTCTAGCATCTTTAATCTCAGTCTATGCAAATGCCGCTGCAGCAAAGACACTACTGTGTCAAATAGGTTACTTTTTTCTCCTAGGCACAGAGCTAAACTGCATTTCCCAGCCTCCTGAAGGAAGTTGAGTCAAAATCCATGGAGCTATGTTGGAAGTGATGGACACCAATTCCAATCTTATCCCCCCAAACATCCAATACACTTTTAATAGGCTCTTTCTTCCCTGACTGCTAAACTTATGTTGTTTTAAGTGGATGGTTTCATAGCCCTAGAAGAGGATGGAACTGCAAGGCGAAAATAGCTTAGGTCTCTGAAGGAGTGTTCAGAGCAGATTCTACCTTAAACCTACCCACCTCCCATCCTTCTAACATTATAGTTCAAACTCTAAAGTCATCCATGAGAAAGAAACAGATAGTTAGCATTTGAAGCCACTAAATGTGGGACTTGTTTATTGTAACAGTTAGCCTATACTGTCTGTATCCCAGACTTTATTTTTAACTCTGACCTCTTTCTCTCTTATAGATCCATATTTCCAGTCTTTTTCTGGATATCTTTAACTTCTTGTTTTCTTGGTTCTGAGCATTAAATGATAATTTTTTTTCCTCAAAAACTAGCTCTTTTTCTTAACTCTTCTACTTATATTGGGAACATAATTATTATTATATTTTAATAACACTAAAATTATTTCTTTAAATGTGTCCCCTTTTTCACTTCAGGGCTTTTGTACTTTCATCAGTGGATCTTTAATAACTGGAAAAGTATATGATACACACTAGGTGCTTGATAAATATTTTCAAATGATTGAACACATTTTTAAAAAATTAATTCTCCAAATGATGCAACCGTAAGAAATCAAGCATCTGTAGATTTTTCTTAACTCTTGATGGAAAATTCATAAATCTGACAGATTTTATAGAATCTAAATTATTCAAATTTCTTTCATCTCCCTATCCCTTTCCTTTTCCACTAATTCTCATTAATTCGTATAAATGGTGATTTATCTGGAGTCATGCAAAATGCTTCACTTTGTCCCTGCATACTATCAAGTATTCTAGGCTATCTATATGTCCTTGTGAGATCAAACTTTGAAAAGCCAATTGAATCAGATTATTCCTCTAGTTAGGCTTCCCATTGTTTACCAAATTTAAGGCAGATATGGCACCTCATCAAGGTGTTCCATAACACGTTCTTGATCTGCCTTCTTAGCCTAATTTCTCCTACAGGGAAACGTATTCCAGATGCTCCAGACAAACAAGTATATTTGCTGTTTCTCATAGAGAAACCAAGTTTCCCTGTCTCTGTAAATCATCCAGTGCTATTCTCTCTACTTGGAATACTTCTTACTCTGGATTATATGTCTGAATATAAATGACACCAACCTAAAGAAGTCTTTCTAATAATCTCAATGAAATGTAAATTTTTCCTTCCATTATTTTCCATAAAACTTTGTTTTAATAAAGGTACTATTCCTTAATGATTAAGGTAGCTGAATCTGAAACCAACTGCCTGGGCTTCATTCATGCACCCCTAGTTAGAAGTTATGACATATTGGGCAAATTATTTAACCAATTTGTTTTCCAGTATATTCATTAGTAAATGATGGATATTAATAATGTCTACCTCATTATATTGTTTCAAAAATCAGATGAGTTAATAAAAGTAAAATACTTAGAATACCACTTTGCATATTAGTAATATGTAATATTTGAAATTATTTTTATATTATTGCATAAAACTCAAAATTTTTATTATTTGCTTTATCAACCACCAAATTTCTCTGCAATACACATATATATATGCCTACAAACACAAATAAATATATTAAAACATGGATATTGTTTTTCCTCTTTTTCTGTCAATCCTTAATACTTAAAATGACTTGCTTTTACACACATTTTTTCATTAAATATTGTTGATATTATTGTTGTTGTATACACTATAGTTTGTTGTTTTTTTTTTACAGTAGGTCCCTGTTGGTTATCTATTTTAAACACAGCAGTGTGTACATGTCAGTCCCAAACTCCCAATCTATACACATAATATTCGATATATGAAGAATTATCTTGTATACATAATGTCTCTTTAGGGTATTTTGTAAGCATAAAAAGCTCTTCGAGACAAATTTATTCCAATAAGTTGTTCTTTCATTCACCAAAATCTAAGGAGCACTCACTCTATGCCAGAATTTCTTTCTAGGTCCTGAGAATACATTGCATGATAAGTGTGGTATGTTGAATCATGAACTCCAAAAGTATCCACTCCTTGACCTTTGGAATTTGTGAGTCTGTTACTTTATATGGCAAAAGGAACTTTGCAGATATGATTGCATTAAGCATCTTAAGGTAACGCAAATGTTCTGAATTATCTGGATTAGGCACAAAGGGTGCTCATAAGAGAGAGGAAGGAGGGTCATAGAAGACAAGACATGATGATAGAACAAGAGGTTGGAGTGACGTGTTTTGAACATGAAGGAAGGATTCACAAGCCAATGAAAGTTAGCAGCTTCTAGAAGCTGGAAAAGACAAGAGACAGAGTCTTCCCTGGAAAGATTCTTCCTACAGAAGGAGCACAGACCTCTGATATCCTGAATTTTAGCCCTCTAAGACTCCTTTTGGATCTCTAGAACTATAGGATAATAACTTTCGTGTTGTTTTAAATCACTAAGTTTGTGGTAACATTACAGCAGAAATAGGAAACTAATGAAATAGTTACAGTAATGTCACCATTAAATTCTATATCCACACCATTATTGGGCTTGATCATGGAATTTACTTTGGTCAATGATACATTAACAAACATAATACAACCAGAAACTTGTATATAATATATTAAACGTCATACCCCGTTGTTGCTGGAAAACTCTCTGCTACCCTGTGAAGGATGCCAAGCTAGCCTCTTTGAGGATAAAAATATAGCTGGATAGAGGTCTCAGTTATCCCAGATCTCCCAGCCCTGCCAGCCATAACAGTCATGTCCCAAATTCATGAAAAAACACAGAAATGCCAAAAGCCTTGAGATGGGATCTTGTGCAATTTGAACTATTTAGATGAAACTGAGTAAGGAAAGGACAGTAGCAGGGAATGAGGTCACAGGCATAGCAGGTCCAGGGAAGCCATGATGTGTACTTGGATTATACTTTGAAAGATAAGAGAAGCCACTAAGTGGCATCAACTGATTCATATTCAATATTTTAAATAATGACTGTTGCTGCTAAACAGAGAATAGACTGCAGCTGGCAAGGATTAAAACAGGAACCCCAATTAGAAAGCTACTGTAACTGAGTTAACATGAATTTTATGCTAACCAAAACATCCTCTTTGTGACTCATCAAACATACATTGTACACCTGCTTTAATTATTAAAGAAAAGGATGCATTGACCAGAAGTAAAGAAGGTCCATGTTAAAAATAAAGTTTAAATGCCTCCTTTCCTGGAAGCCAATGCTGGTACTTCTTTGATAAGACTGTGTTCCCAGTCTTATCAAAGCCATACTGTCTGGCTGTGTATGTGCTGGTCTTTTTCTTGAAACCTTGAAGGACTGTATCCCTGACTTGTTTCATGTTTTTTGTTCTGACAAGATATAAAACTGTGCTGAACACCATGCTTCTTCAGAGCAGTTCCTCGGAATTATATGAGAAGGTGTCTCCTGGGATATAGTCCTCAGTTTGTCTCAAATAAACCCTTTTCTATTCTTAAAAGATTATTGTAACAATCCAGGTGAAAGATGATGGTTATTTGGACCATGATGAAAACAGTGAAGATAGTGCAACTTTGTGAGGTTCAGGGATGTTTTGAAAGTTGAGTTGACAGTATTGTTAATGGATTGAACATGAGTTGAAGAGAATAGGGTTTGTCTTATTTGCTGATGTAGCGTCAACCAGGGCAACAGTAGATTAGTGGTTTGGGGAACAGGCAAATTAGATCTCAGTTTTGAATATGTGAAGCTGGTGATGCTCATCAGATATCTAAAAGGAGTTGGTGAGAAGGCAGTGGCCGTTGTTACATAAGCAAAGCCAGAGTTCAAGGAAGAGAAAAGTCTAGGTTGGAAAAGAGCTTTTCTAGGGAGAAATTGAAGAAAGGAAGTAGGAAAGCCCTCACCTGAGTCCTGGGGCTCTCCAAAGCCGAGACTGTGGGAAGAAGGAAAGGAAACAGTACTTTTGGAGGATGCTGTAACTAAATTCTATCTACCACTATGTTCTATGTGATTTCTGCCCAAAAATCTCATTCAATTTCCTGTTTTATAGATGGGAATAATCAAAGTTTTGGGAAGTTAAACAACTTGCCCAGTATAAGCAAAGTAACTAGGATTAATCCCCTAAGTTATTAAATTCCTAAGACTCAAGTTTTAAACACGTATCCAATTATATGTAAAGAATTGAACCACATACCCATCATTTCCTGTTCTTCTTGTGTAGAATTATTCACTGCAAATTACTAAAGTTTCAGTTGTCATACACAATGTTGAGATTGGAACTTCCTGATAGCTCCCTATTTTACTAACCACAAAACTGCTCACAGGGCTTCCCTGGTGGCACAGTGGTTAAGAATCCACCTGCCGGGCTTCCCTGGTGGTGCAGTGTTTGAGAGTCCGCCTGCCGATGCAGGGAACACGGGTTCGTGCCCCGGTCCTGGAAGATCCCACATGCCACGGAGTGGCTGGGCCCGTGAGCCATGGCCGCTGAGCCTGCGCGTCCGGAGCCTGTGCTCCGCAATGGGAGAGGCCACAACAGTGAGAGGCCCACGTTCCACAAAAAAAAAAAAAAAAATAATAATCCACCTGCCAATACAGGGGACACAGGTTCAAGACCTGGTCTGGGAAGATCCCACATGCCCTGAAGCAACTAAGCACATGCGCCACAACTACTGAGCCTGCGCTCTAGAGCCCTCGAGCCACAACTACTGAAGCCCAAGTACCTAGAGTCTGTGCTGCGCAACAAGAGAAGCCACTGCAATGAGAAGGCCACACACCGCAAAGAAGAGTAGCTCCCGCTCGCCGCAGCTAGAGAAAGCCCGCACAGAGCAACGAAGACCCACCACTACCAAAAATAAAAATAAATAAATAAACAAATTGTATAAAAAAAGAAAACAACAGCAAGAAAAAGCTGCTCACAGCTGGGATATGATCCATTATTACTTATTCACTGCTATGTAAGATAGTTTATCCAGAGCATAAAAAGAAGTATAAGGCTTTTGGAAGAGAACAGTCACATTACAACAATTCAGCTTGGTTATTACTGCATCACTTCTCCCCTGTTGGTTATATCCTCTCAATTGTTGAGCATTATCCTACACTTTAAACATCCTTTATATTTGGAGGGGCTGGAGAACATTTCATTAAAATTATCATAAACCAACAACTAATGTCAGCTATAAATAAGTTCTTTGTGTAAGCCAATAGGACATAAGCGGTTCCTACTGTAATATAAAAAGGTGAATAGGATGTGAGGGGGAGTATTATTGAATCCAGAAGCTCAATTTTATTCTCTGTCTCTTTTCCTATTTCAGCTGTTGAAAGAGAGAGGGAGGGAGGGAGCACACACACAAAATGTTGCTTCTAAAACAGCTTTGAGTACCTTTGGCTTACCTAAATTTAAGCTCCACAGCAACTAGGAGTTAGGATGTAGAGAATGCTTATATTGACAAAAATTTTTCAAATCATTTAGAAGCAATCAGTGCATCAACATCATTTAAAACCAGAGACAAAAAGTGGCTCACTATTGGGCCACTCAAAAGACATGTCCAGGGCTTCTATCAGTTGGAGAGTTGTGATTTAAAATGAACTAGTATACGCATATGACTATATTTGCATATAAACAATGGCACATACATGGGAGATGTGCTCAATTTTTTTTCTAATAAGAACAAACCATTGAAAAAAGTCTGGATACTATTTTGAAAAATAAAATACAACCTGTGGGCAAGGCACAGAATCCTCTTCTCCACTTGGCACTAAGCTGTGTTGAAGGGTATCCTCAGAACCGTGCAGTCCGCCCTCCATATCCACAGGTTCACATCTGAGAATTCAACCAATCACCATGGATGGGAGGGCCAAATGTACTCTATACCATTGTTTATAAGGGACTTGAGCACCTGCGGATTTTGTTATGTAAGTCCTGGAATCATCCCCCCCCCAAGGCTACCAAGGGATGACTGTATTTCCTTACCTCCTACAGCCATACAGCCCTGTAGCCTAGGGTTACAACACTAGCTGAGGGTTATCAAACTTGAGGGGCAGCAAAAGAGGAGTTGAGAATTACTTGAGGGAGATTCCTGTGCCCTTGGTCTCAGAAACTCTAAATCATTGTTTCTGAGTTTTGTTCTAAGAATCTGCTTTTTTAACAAGTGCATTTTGAAAGTCACTGGTCTAACCACACTTATTGTTGGTCATTACTCTTCCCTTCTGAACCCTTACTTATTCCATTCCCATTGCTAAGAATATTCGTAGCAAAATTATTCTTCTAGGCGGTTAAATCCTAGTGATATTTGAAGTCCAAAATCTACATCCTTTTTCTCTGTAATAATCTTTCCTCATTTGTGTCCCATTAGCATTTTTAATTATTATTATTAGCATTTTGCATGTCTCTATTTTATTTCTTATCAGTTTCCTACTCAAAGCATAGATCACAATCTAGAAGCATCATCACCTGGGAGCTTGTTAGAAATAAAGAATCTCAGTCTCCACCCTAAATTTACTGAATCAGAATCGATTTTTAACAAGATCCCAAGTTGATGCTTATACATCTTAAAGTTTGAGAAATACTTCTTTTCACATTTCACAGTAGCTACTTTTTTGAGGTTCTATGTTTCTCTTTCTCTTTTGGTAAAACACGAATTTCTTCTAAACTGAGATTGAGTCTTAGAGGACATTATTTCCTCAGCTTTTAGCACAAAATCAAATACATAATAAGTATCACTATGAATGTCTTAAGTTGGAGATACACTTGTAAAAGATTTCTTGCTACTGCAAAGAAAGCAGAAGAGAAATGTAAACACATAAATAAAAGAGAATAAAGATTAATACAAAACACGAACAAAGAGATGTGTTAAAAATTATAATAGAAATAAATCTATTATAAGATACTTCATTTTCAGATGAAATCAATTTCAGAGGATTTGTTGCCTTTTGTACCATAGCAACCTCATACAAGCAATACTTAATGTTACTTGGCTAACTTAAAATATTTTAGTTTATTTTACTGCAACTTTCAGTGTGAAAAATGTGTTCTAATAGCACAAACCATTACCATAGAAACATTAGTAATCTGTCTACAATAGTGATTTTAAAACAAGTTTGTAAAGTTTCTTAAAAAATCCCCAGTGTAGGTTCAACTGCCTTGAAAATGTTGATTCAGGAGTCCTGGGGTGTGGCTAGGAATAGACATCATTATCTTGCTCCCCAGAAGATTCTGATTCATGTGATCATAAGAAAGCATTTGGCTGAATATGTTATTTGTTATGGGTTGAATTATGTTCCCCCCAAAATATGTTGAATCCCCAGGACCTCAGAATGTGACCTTAATTGGAAGTAAGGTTGTTATAGATGTAAGGAGTTAAAATGAGGTGATATTGGAGTCATGTGAGCCCTCAAGCCAATATAGTAAGCCCTCAAGCCAATATAGTTGGCCCTTATAAGACGAAGAAAGCGAGAGACACGGGGAGAATGCCAGGTGAAGATGGAGGCAGAGATTGAATGAGGCGTCAACAAAGCAAAAAACACTAAGGATTGCTGTATGTTCCAAGAAGCTAGGAGAGACGCATCGAACAGATTCTCCCTCGGAGTCCTCCAAAGGTACCCAACTCTGCTGACACCTTTGGATTTCAAGGCTCCAGAAATGTGAGAAAGTAAGTTTTCTGTTATTTTAAGCTACCAGGTTTGCAGTACTTTTTACAGCAGCCTTAAGAAACATACATTATTCGTGTTTGTCTTGAATGAGCTTGGGTACCACACTTGTTCTTACTGTCACAGAGAACAAAATTCTCAAACATCAGCATAAGTACCATGATCTCATGAGCTTGTTTGAAATTATTGAACTCTGTATCAACAGAATCTGTAAGCCTTGTTACTGGGCCTGTGCTCCCTTCTGATCCAGCTCACCTGCTGATTACTCTTTAAGGTTTGAGTTTGCTATGCTTAATGTATTTCCGTGAAGGTTAGTGGATGATACAAAAAATAGTATAACATTAAATTGCATCTCTCCTTTAAAATACCGTAGAAGGAAATGAAGTAAGGCTTTGTATCCAGATCTTACTAATTTCAAAGTCTATGTACTTTCTTCACTGTGGTTGCACTTTACCTTGAAGGCTATTTGTGGGGGAGGGGTTGTGGGGAGGTGGGGGAATATTAGTTTCTCAGGTTTGTATGCAGAGAATCTGAACTACATAGAAACCTTTCCTGTGGAGATAATTTATTTTTGTTGTTGAAGTTTTGGAAAATGTCTGCAGGAGATAATAAGTAGAGGAGAACAGCTGAAGTAAAGGGCCTCATTTGTGAAGCCTTGCTGTGTTTGGAGGCATACGTGGCAGGGGGCAAGGGAGAAGCCTGTCTCCACTCCTGTGCACAGAACCCAGCACCACTATGGAAAGCTATAGGGTCGGTAGCATTTAAAAATGTCTGGATGTTGTATCCCCTGGAGTATTCAAGGGCTCAAAAGTATTTGTGGAATAATTGAATAAATAACCCACGGAGATGGATCAAAAGTGGATAAATGTGGAAGTGGTATGAAATAAATCAGTGGATAGGATGGTTGGGAATTTTTGTATGACACCCATTTTGAAGCTACCAGAAATCATTTGGAGTATTTGGGGTTCTCAGAATGTTTCATGTCTGGTAATCAAGGTGAAAAAGTCTCAAATATATAATTTAATTAGAATATATGTGACAAAATCATGTACTTACATGTGTAAACCTATATTATTTGAATCTCTCTTTCTCAGATAAACACAGAAACACACACATTTTAAATTAATGAAAGCTAAGAAAAAATAAGGAATTTTAATCCCCAAAATAATTGATACCATAAGTGGAAAATAACTTTTTCATATTTTCAACCTACTAGAATCAGCACAAATTTATTTTAAGAGCATTTAGCGTTCAGCCCATTCTGCTTTGAGGATACACTAATAGGTGAGATAAATAGTTACTGCTTTCATGAGCTCCTGTTTGGGAATTCAAACCAGAATCAAAGTCCATTTGACATATGGAATAGTTCAGTGCTCTGATAGGAGAAATAGAAAATGTTGTAGGAAGTACATAGGTGTGTAACTAAACCTGATACGGAAGGAATGGGGGGAAAAATCCTTGCAAGAGATGGTGATGTTTACTCTGTCACAAGATGAGTAAAAACCGTGAGTGAAGAGTGTGTGTGTGTGTATGTGTGTGTGTACCTGTGTATATTTGCATGAGTGCATTTTGTGGTTACATCAAGGATGGGGAAGAGGCAAAGCTGGAGCTAATAATATGGGATGTTCTACCTCATTAGTGATCATAAAAATGAAGATTAAGTTAAAAATAATATTTTTCATCCATTTAGTTGGCAAAGATTAAAAAGTTTGACACTATCAAGTCTGGCAGAAAATGTAAGTCAATAGGATTGCTTATATATTGCTGGTAGGGATATGAATTAGTACAGCCATTACTCAGAAAACTGAGATTACTTTGTAATCTAACATACTCATACACTGTAACCCAGGAATTTTAATTTTAGTTACATACCCTCGACCAGCAAAAAATTTTATAGCAACACTGTTCATATGGAAAATGAATGTGCGTTAATAAGAGGATTATTATTCATTTAATTCTGTATAATAGAGGTCCAGTGAAAGGGGAAAATTATGCAGGGACTTGCAGTCATGATAAATAGATTGAGTCAGCTGTGCTAATAATCTTGACTAAAACTGAAGCAGTAGGAGTGGAGACAAGGGAAGGACACAGGTGTAGTTATCAGGTACCATTGATAGGATTTGTTGACTGGTTGGAGGGAGTGAGAAGGGAGGAGTCTGTAGAACTTAAGGGGTTGACTCACTTCATGGTAGTGCCAATTATTCAGATACTAAATACAGGGAAGGAAGCAAATGCAGGAGATGAGAAGAGAGTGATTGCAACATAAATGTTAGCTTTTCTTGTGTATCTCACAGTCGTTTGCAGAGGACTGGGTGTGGAGCAGTTTCTTTAGATGTTTAATAGTTACTTTTATTGAAAAAAACATACTGGAATATTTGGAGGTTTTGTTTCTACATTCTGTTAAAAATGAGACATCGATAATTATCATGGTGTCCCTTGCATCATGCCTCAGTATTTTTTATACATAAAAATGGATCGTCTATGTGTTTACTTCAAAATAAGAGAAGGATGTTTTCTGTTGTTTGTACCATTGTATATTCATAGATCACTTTCTAAAGCTCTGTTATCATTCCTGACACTTCAAAGGAGGATATTATCCCAAGCTGGCACTTAGTTTAATCTGTGTATGGGGTGGTTTGTTTTCCTCTTGTTGATCCTTGAAGGCTTTCATTTGTCTCTCCCATATGGCAAAAATGGTTACATATTTTTTGAGCATCTGCAAGGCAATATTTAATACCCTCACATTCCTAAGAAATTATGTTCAAGCTGACACATGTTTTCACAACCAATGTAGTTAAAATGTATAATGTCACACTGTCTGAACAGAATAAGGATCTATTGTCAGTTTTACTGAACATTAGGAATGTTATCTGATGCTCTGTAATTTGCTTTGGACAAAATTGAATATTTAATTTATTTGACCATTCAAAGAATTTCTTTTTTGATAACTATGTTTTTTCTGTTTGACCCAAATGTTCATAAAAAAAAAAAAAAAGAATCAGGATGAAGATTGATACACAAAAGTGAAGGATATTGCAGATGACACCATGAACTTCATGTTTACATGCCTCATTCATACTAGATGTGACTATAAATTCTTTGGTGTTGCAACTTAGAGATTTTTTAACCTTGGAAACAAAAATTCAATCCCCTGATGCTTCTTTTGGCGTTCTCTTCAGATTCAGATTACAGGCCACATGATGAAATAACTATCATTGCTTCAAGTTTTCAAACCAAAATTGTATTGCCAATTGTCAAACTCATTATTCAGTCATTTTACCTCTGAAAAAACTTCAGATGCTTCCAAAATTCAAATCCAGCATTAAAGGGCAAATTTGTTTTTTCACCACTGAGAGGATATAAGTAGACATGCCACAGGAGACAGCACTCAGATGCATAACTTCTTCAGTGCTTTTTACAAAATCTGTTACATTGCTTTAACTTCATATTTTCTATACTAAGCCAAGTATGATACACATATTTTCCCCAGGAAGTTTTCTAAATAGTTAGGAGATCACTAAACACTGCCATTAAAATCTGTATTTTGTTCCTCTAAATTAAGGGACAGCAAATCTTTTCTGTAAAGAGCCAGATAGTACTGATCAATATTTTAGGTTCTTCAGGCCATAGTGTCGCTATAGCAACTACTCAACCCTACTGTGGTACTCAGAAAACATGCCTAGACAATAAGTAAACAAATACGTATGATCGTGTTCCAATAAAACTTTATTTATAAAAAACAGGCAGCAGGGTTCATGGACCATAGTTTGCCACCCCACCCCACCCCGAATCAGTCTTATTCTTCTACTGAGTAGACAACACATGCTTTTACCCCCTTTAAGAAATAATTATTAAGTTATAGAAAGATATGTAGTGAGCATTGTGTAGCATTTGCACAAAATTGAATATCACTGGTGGAATTAAGGACGCATCCTCTGTGTATTGGAAAGATTTTAATTCACCTCTTTTTTCATCCCACCAATACTTAATACTAAATATCACCTTTATGTTAGGAACAGGAGAAATAATGATGGAAAAAGCAAATGCAGTCCCAGTCTAAGGAAGCCTGCATTAAATTATTTGAGGAACACACTTGTGTGCTTCTGAATAGTATCCTCTGCTTTAAGAGGTAAAAGAGTTAAATAAAAATCACTTCGATTTTTTCCCTTTCTTTTTTTCCATTTTGGATCTCCAAGTCTTTCCATATCCTAAGTAGTAGACTTGGCTATTTATGACAGGAATAAGTGAGACACAGATGAAAGAGAACAAAATACTGTTATATAGATAATGGAATTGCTGTATAGAGAGCTTATAGAATTTGATCAAAGTCATGTCTCAAGCGATGATGGAAATGGTGGAAATTCATATGGTGGCATCACTTCCCAATCTCAATTTATTTTTTCCTAGAAGAAGTCAGAAATAATATAGGCAAAATTAATAATTTAGGGACATCTATAATTAACTAAGGACGCTATATAGGTTACCTCTTCAATCCTAAATAACAACCATCTTAGGAGTCTAAAATTATTTTCCACATCTGCCACATATTAAAACTAAAACTTAAAAAATGAAGCCAAATCACATTAGAATTCAGGTCTTCTTACCTCAAAAAAATCTATGCTTCTTACTATATAACTCAATTATGCACAAGAAATAATAAGCACATTTAAATCATTATAAGTGCTATCAAAAATGTAGCAAATTTTCTCACTTATTAAAATCTTAAGATTTATTGAGTTACAATAAACAGTAAACATCATGCTTCTTCTCTCATGGTTTTGAATTTGTTTTCAGGACAATGACTCTAGGTGTGACTTATTATTGTCCTTTGCAAATAGCTTTAATAACTACTCAATCACAGTAGTAAAATACACAATATAAAATATTAACAATATGAGCTAGTGTTTAATGATCTATTTTTCATATAAAACAAGTCAACTTCTATTTCTGGCACTCAAGACATGACAATCTGCCTTCTACCAGAGCAAAACCCAGCTATAAGGATTTGTGGAGAAATTTTGTATTAATCTCTGACATGTCGCCTATAATGCATTTTGCAGAGAAACTTTGACTTTGTGCAATTTTCACCTAATTGCAAACTAATCACTGTGGAAGAAATATTTTCACTCTGTCCACTATGCCAACCTCACAGAATACTGATTAGAATTCAAAGAGAAAATGCTTTTACTATACTCAGCACAGTGTCTAAGCTTTAGTGTGCTCTAACTCTCACTTCTGTTGCTAAGTTAAATACATTTTTTGTTATCTATAAGAAAATTAGGATAAACTTAAGAGTCTTCATGTTGCCTTCATCTTAAAAATTTAACAGTTTGATAATTCTATTGTAGTTATATAAGCTGCAATATTTAATACTTAGTTTCAGCTCTAGCCCCATACTCATATAGCATAAGATTATTTTGAGTGAATTACGTCAATTTTTGTATTTGAGTTATCTAAGATATATTATTATATAGATGGTTATCTTATTAAAATATTATTTACCTAGAATAAATGTATTTTTATTATTTTAGTGTAGATTACATATAACATAGTTCACTTTGGATTATGAAGTGTATGGCTCTGATGTATACAAGCTGGTTATCTTGGTCTGGAGTCAAGAATAGTACATCATTCTAATATCCTTGTCTCCTTAGGGCTTATGACAACTCATTATATGTACTATTTTCATTTATTTTAATATGTGAACTACTTACAAGCTATTTTTGTTGAGTTTTCAAACACAAGTCTGAGCCTCATGTTTGCATGAGAATACTATACTTGAGCTAGTATTTCAAGTTCCTATTCCAAGAATAATGAATATTTTCCCACTCCAAAGTATTTTGCAATATATAACCCAAAGAAAATGGTTTATCTCCAATGCTCCTATCAGTTTTAACTCAGTGTGTCTGTGAAAGACAATGATATATTTTCAAGGTTTGAAATATAGCTTTCAAGCACCAGTATCTGGCTCTGTGTAAAATATCTATTATTCGACTATTCTCTCTAAGTGACTATTTGGTTCCTGGGAATTTGGTTCAAAAAGTGTTTAACCATCTCGATATGTAAAAATATGATAATAATATAACCAAAGGTTTAATACCCTTATAGGAAGATTTCCAGTATAGAAAGTTCTGATATTCTTCTAGGCTAGATGTTTAAGGATGACTAAAGGAAGCAGGTCTGTCTGATCTGTCATGACTTGATGATGGATAATTGTAGACAATTTAAGTAAGGCCATCTTACAGTAATGCATTTGATAACAGATTTTTTGATTTTGGAAAGATAGAAAAAGATTACCACATCTGTCTTTTAGGGAAGTGGATTATAAACCCATTTGTAGGAAAGTTCATTCATTTTCTCTCTTGCTCTATTATTTTTTTCCTTCGCTACGTTAGCATAAGAATAACCTCAGACTTGCACGGCAAATGGGATAGGTATAATTTGTCAAGGTAAGTCAGGATCAATCTGCCTTCTGTCTTTCTGTTTTGTAGCTTACCTTATATAGAGTGTAAAGAAATCTTTAAAATTACCAGTGTACCTATAGTACTGCCAGGTAGCTCTTGTTTTCTTCTTACAAGCCTTCAAGAACTGTTGATTTATAACACCACCCTCTTCTCCCCAAAAATTCCCAGGTATTTTCTGAGCTGCATATTTTTTCCTGAAAAAACAAAGTATAGATTACAATCTAATGTACATTACTCTATGTATTTTTATATTTGTAGGTAATATACTCCATCCAAGTATGGCACAAGGTGTCCATCTGTAATGCATGCCCCTTTTCAATGGAAGTCTGAGGCATTTTCTTATTGTATAAACTAGTGATCTAGAAAATTGCTATTATTTCAGAAAAGTGCAATTTTTTCAAATTATGTAGGGATTATGTGCTCTTAAGGGTACTTTGAAAATAACAGGTTTTCCAAAGAAAGTCTTAAAAGCATTTATGGGAGTCCAAAAAAAATAGTGCTTTCAGTAAGAGGAAAAAACACTTTGATTCTGTTAAATAGATCACCAAAATTATTTGCTATATAGCTTCTCTTGGAAAGTCATGTATTTCCTAGTTCTTTTCATTTCCATTCCCGTAATTGTCTTTCCTAAGATTATTATATGTAATGCAGTTCTGATTACATTAATGAACTAGTCTATGGGAAATATTCAAAAACAGAAAAGTAATAGAAAAAAAAGGGAGACCAACTGGAAAATTCACCCTATTAGCAGGTTTTCAAGTAGGAGTCTAGCTCTAGAATTTGCATTTATGATTAAATCATCATTGCAGTTTACTCACCAGCAGCATCTTGAAAATGAAGGCATAGCTCAAAGCTGACTGTTGGTCTTCATATTTTAAAAATGTTCTATAAGTTATAGAAATACTAATACATTTTGTTTAGCTTTCTGTTATAATCCTGGAGACATTAAAGTCGGCCATAAAATCCACAGTTTCAGTTTTTCAAAGGTAATCAATGGGTTTCAGAAGTCCTTGGAATCAATAGTATGTTTTGTCTATGAGAGAGCATCTGAGTATCAATCCTTTGGTCTACATTCTGTGGGTTGTCTTTTCGTTTTGTTAATGATTTCCTTTGCTGTGCAAAAGGTTTTAAGTTTAATTAGGTCCCATTTGTTTATTTTTGTTTTTATGTTCATTACCCTAAGAGGTGGATCAAAAAAGATATTGTTGCAATTTATGTCAAAGAGTGTTCTGCCTATGTTTTCCTCTAAGAGTTTTATAGTATCTGGCCTTACATTTAGGTCTTTAATTCATTTTGAGTTTATTTTTGTGTGTGGTATTAGGTAGTGTTCTAATTTCATTATTTTACATGTAGCTGTCCCAGTTTTCCCAGCACCACTTATTGAAGAGACTTTTTCTCCATTTTATATCCTTGCCTCCTTTGTCATTGATTAGTTGTCCATAGGTGCGTGGGTTTATCAATAGGCTTAATTTTTAATATAAAATCTAAGAAGACTAGCATGAAGCAAAGATTCATAAAGAAGACTCTTTTCCATTTTGTACAAAATAAATTCCAATTTTGTAATATATATATGTATATATGTGTATATATATATATATATATATATATTCCTTATTACTGCCTTATTTTCCCCCCTTGAACCAGATCAATAAATTATTAGGATAGTGTGCTATATCTAAATATCAATACTTTATATATTAATGAAGTTAAATTTCTTGGAAAATCTACCAATAAATCTCCTTTTAGGAAGTGATGAAATGCAATAGTGTAAAATAGCTTTGTAGTAGGTAATAGCTGGGTTCATATGCTGGCTCAACCATTCTAAATGAATATTAAATGTGTTAAAGTTGGCCCTTTAGTCAAGGCTAGCAACATACTTACATAACCTTCTTTCCCTTCCCCCCAAAGTCCACACCCAAGTTCTTACCCTCCATACATTATACCACAGATACCAGGAAAGGCAAACATTTAAAAAAAAAAGTTGAAAAAATAAATAGTGCTTCTTCTAAATATTTAGAGAAAAGCACAATTAAATGATCTAGTCATGTTTTCATAAGATGGTAAACCTCTCAAACCTGACCAAGCAGATACTGCCAGTGTTCAAAGTAACAAACAGTATCTATTAATATATGCTTTTAGCAGTGAATGTTGTTTGAAAACTCTCTAAATAATGCTTATTAACAATTCTATTGTCTTTTAAAATTTTTAAATATAGCTATTAAAATCCATGAGTAAATGATTGTGTATTTTAATTTCCACAAATGATTATTAATTACATACTTGTATTTACATCAAGGAAATGAATGTATACCAACACAATGTCTAATATTTTATTTAAAATAACAATAACACTTTCCATTATATAGGGCTTAAAAAAAGCCTTTCAAAGTACATTTTATCCTCTCAAAATACTGCAAAAAACTGATGCTATCCTTATAGTAAAAACAACCAAACAAGCAAAGTGCTTATAGTGGTTAAGTGACATGAAAAATAGTGTATAATCAATGAGAGAGTTGGAATTTGAAAATGAGAGAAGTTTTGAGTCCAATCTAATCCCTTTTTTAGAACAGTACTTTACAAAATTTTTAATTTTCTCTGTATTCTTAAGATGTGATTATATTATATAAACATACTAAATGAGATTCTCTGAAGTAATTTCAGACTATTGTTAATAAATGTAAAGCTGTTGATTCATTTATTTGTTTACATCAAAAACCTTTAATTGTCACTGCCTTTCAACTACCTTCTTATTACATGCCTACTCATAACAAAGAAGTAAATGAAAACTTAGAGTGGTATAATTTGTCAGATTGGCTAATATTTTGCTATACCCACTGCCTTTCTTTAATATTTAAGTTCTGTACTTATTACTAAATAGTTAAATCACCTTTCCAAGCCTAAAAGTGTTTCTTCGGTCTACTTTCTTGGCTAATAATATTCAAGAAACTTTTAGATTTCTACCATTTATAAATTAATGACAAAATATATTTTTCATTTGTCAAAGTACTAGAAAGTTCTGAGGGAGATATAATGGTCAGAAGAAAAGAACATAGACCTTAGAGTTAGCACAGATACTAAAAAGGTGGATTAAAAAACCTCAAAACCTCAGTTTCTTCCTGTAAAGTGAAAGCTATAATGCCTAACATACAATGGTAAATGTGAGGATCAAATGAGATTTACATGGTAAAAAGGGTAGATGTGTTAGAGATGTATCCTTGGACTTTCCCATTCACACACTGAAACACTGGGATTTTCCAGCAGGCAGAAGTCAAAATGTTTTTATTCTTCTGCTCTATTTAAGCCAAAAAATGATTATCTGAAAAGCCAGAGAGCAAGTTACATGAACTTGAGATAACAGACTGCATAGGCTAAACACTAATCCTTGATCCGTGATCTTAAGGGTCAATCTCAAGAGAGGTTCCTTTGCCCTTTCAAGGTAGTAAAAGACTCAGACTCATTTTTTAAAAAAAGAATTGCCATATGTGTGTGTGTGTGTATATATATATACATACACACACACACACATTTCAAGAGCATAGTCACTTGGCTTTCATCCAAAACCTGGATTTTTTCAAAAGGTATCTTTGGAAACATTGATAAGGGTAATTCAATTCCATTAATAAAATCATCATAATGCTATTTGTAGCCAGGATAGCTTAGTCATTTGACCTACTCTAGAGTTTACAATAGTCATACTTGTTTGGTCACAGTTGCCAAAACTGAGACGTGTCCAAATAGTGAAACACAAGTCAACCTCTTGGAACTTAATGAAAATGGGTTACTTAGTAGCAGTTGTTTTTTTTTTTTTAAAGGTTAATCATAGTTGAAATAGGAACTACATATATATACATGTTTCTGAGTAGTTGGAAAAAGTGACTTCTCTTTATTAGGAATAAAATCAACTGTAATAATAATTTATTAATTTGAAGGAGTGATGTATATTCTTCCTGTATGAGATTGTGAGTTACAGCAAATTGGTGCAGAGAGAGCCATCTGAAATTGGATAGATCAAATGTGCATAGGTGTCACTCATAATAGATTTTCCAAGTGAATAGATGTCCTAAAGGTGTGCTGTTTGTATATTCCTACCCAGCTTGGGTCAAGTGGTACAGCACACTGTGTCCTCCTAGGGTTTCTTGGGAAAAAATTGAACATAAGCAAATGTGAGATTTGAGTTACACTGAAAATGTTTCCTAATACGTCAGTATTGTTGGAACAAATTCATGTTTCAAAACAAACATTATAGCAGAACTGATTGTAGTTGGACTATGTAACAACATAAGAATTTTTTTCTACTTTATCACTTGCTCGCCTTCTAAAACGTAGCAAAAATTGATGTCAATAGTAGTTGGAA
The DNA here is from genome assembly GCF_011762595.2 of Tursiops truncatus. Taxonomy (NCBI): domain Eukaryota; kingdom Metazoa; phylum Chordata; class Mammalia; order Artiodactyla; family Delphinidae; genus Tursiops; species Tursiops truncatus. Next base: position 38,094,615 of record NC_047039.1, read on the forward strand.
AGATTTGGTCATGTGCCTCAAAACAAAAGAACCAGTAGAAAGTCCTTTGGGATATAAATGTAGAGGGAATATGCTAAAAAGGAATCAAGATTTTTCTTGTCTTGCAAGTTCTATCCCAGCTAAGAGAATAGGAAATGCATATATGGTAGAACTTATTAAAACAATGAAGCAGTTCATCCAGCCAGAGTCTGTGGAGAAGAAATGCTTGCATCCTGAAGTTGTAAATTTAAAAAAGAGTATCCAAAGAATGCTGGATGCTTTTGTGTTCTTGAAAAAACATAAACCTGGAATTACACAAATCTGTGTGATTGTGTAATCCTTCTATTAATTCAATGGCTATTAAACATTTATGGCCCTCTTGAGGATCTGATTAATGAAATTAAATATAGGGCATTAATGCTTATCTTGGTTCAGCCAGTTGTGAGAAATGAAGCATGTGACTGTTACGGCACAGAAAAGATTCACATTTCTAAAGGGCTTGCTTTCTAAGATGTATACAATGGATTACAGGGTCATCCTAAAATTTTTATATTCTTTGATAGGCTGAGAAACCATTGGTTGTTAAAAAGGAGCTTCTGTATTTTTAATTCAAAACCGACCCCTATGTCTATTATAATTAGAGTTATAAACAGTTTTCCCTCTTCCTCTTTTTTTCTGACTTAATTTTTATGAACTTTTGACTTTCTCCATTATGATTTATTTGTTATTGAAAGTTACCAGGACTCCAAGCCAAAAAGTTGGTCCATATCACATCCTACAAAACTGCCAGTGTTTTAATTTGGCTGTAGAAGGAATCTTCAATTGTCTTGTCTGTTTATGACTACCACACAGGAGATGTTGAAATATACATTTGCTTTTAACCTATGACTTAAGATACAGAATTGAAGCTGTATAATCTCTGCATATTTTTTAAAACAAGAAAGCCTTTATTCCTTCCTGAAGCAAAATAATTGCCAATCACAATTATCCGTTTTAAAATTTTTATTGGGTAGTTGATTTACACTGTGTTAGTTTCTGCTGTACAGCAAAGTGAATCAGTTATACTTACATCCACTGTTTTTTAGATTCTTTTCCCATATAGGTCATTTCACAGTACTAGGTAGAGTTCCCTGTGCTAGGAACTAGCAGTGGGTCCTTATTAGTTATCTGTGTTATATATAGTAGTGTGTATATGTCAATCCCAAGCTCCCATTTTATCCCTCCCCCCTCTTTCCCCCCTGGTAACCATAAGTTTGTTTTCTACATTTGTGACTCTATTTCTGTTTTGTAAATAAATTCATTTGTACCATTTTTTTAGATTCTACATATAAGAGATATCATATGATATTTGCCTTTCTCTGTCTGACTTACTTATATCCAAGTTACTGCAAATGGCATTACTTTTTTATTTTTTATGGCTGAGTAATATTCCATTGTATATATGTACCACATCTTCTTTATCCACTCCTCTGTTAAAGGACATATGCTTCCATGACCAAAGGAAACCATGAACAAATTGAAAAGACAACCCACAGAATGGGAGATAATATTTGCAAACGAAGCAACCGACAAGGGATTAATCTCCAAAATATACAAACAACTTATGCAGCTCAATATCAAAAAAAACAACCCAATCAAAAATGGGCAGAAGATCTAAATAGAAATTTCTTCAAAGACATACAGATGGCCAAAAAGCAAATGAAAAGATGCTCAACGTCACTAATCATTAGAGAAATGCAAATCAAAACTACTATGAGGTATCATCTCACACGGGTCAGAATGGCCATCATCAAAAAATATACAAACAATAAATGCTGGAGAGGGTGTGGAGAAAAGGGAACCCTCCTACACTGTTGGTGGGAATATAAATTGGTATAACCATTATGGAGAACAGTAAGGAAGTTCCTTAAAAAAATAAAAATAGAGCCACCATATGATCCAGCAATCCCACTCCTGGGCATATATTTGGAGAAAACCATAATTTGAAAAGATATATGCACCCCAATGTTCATTGAAGCACTAACTATAGCTACCTTTTTATAAAGGATGGCATATTGGGGACACTCTTGGAGATTAATCTATATTTGCTTCTACACTGGGAATAGCTGAATCACACAGACAATTCTACCATCAAAGAGGGAAAACATAAGCAAATATTTAAATTGAAACTAGTTTTGCATGATGTAGAGATCAAGGCATTCTTCTGTCTCAACGTTAGCTACTTCTGTGACATCTGTGGGAATGTACTTGAATGTGTGATTGAAATAATGGGCTGTAGATGCTAGAAGAGACATGCCTATCAGTGTCTGCCTTGTCTAGTGTCTCATAACCTCACACTACTTACATCTGAAGTCATGACTTTTTAACTTTTTCTCTTGTAAGTAGTGGTAGAGTCTTATATACAAATGAGCCACTCAAGATGTGAAGTAAAGCTTTATGTGCCAGTAACAAGGCATTGAAATTTTGACTTAAGCCTCTAGCTCAACTCACCATCTGACCACATATTCTTTGTTAGGGTTCCCTAGGTTATAATTTTGCACATGCACTAAGATCTCTAATTAATCTCCTCACCAAGGAAATGGCTTGTATCATACAGAGAAGGGCAACCTCAAAATTCCCAGGTTTTCTGGGAGTTTGATGAGATTCTCTCATCACGAGGGTGTGGAATATCTTCTAAGGAAACATGTCATAAGTGTCCCACTTCACAGCAAGGGGAGAAAGTAGGGAGTGGGGGGGTGGGATGAATTGGGACATTGGGATTGACATGTATACACTAATATGTATAAAATAGATAACTAATAAGAACCTGCTGTATAAAAAATAAATTAATTAAATTAAAAAAAAGACATCAACAAAGTATAGGATATGGGTTTTCCTAGGTCCTAATTCAAATAAATCAACAATAAAAAGACATTTTTGAGTGAATCAGGGAAGATCACATTCAGACTGGGTATTAAGATATATCAATAAATAATTTTAAATTTTGTTTGTAAAAAAAAGTGTCCCACTTCAACAAAGAATAAATTAGGTGAAATATCCTAAGTGTGAGGTGACTCTTTTTCTGATGAATAAGTGCTCAGTAGTATTTATTATTCTAAATCTCATATGGAAGTTCTGAAGTCCTGGAGGATTCTAAGAAAAGGAAGAACTTTAAATTGCAGTGCTTAAAGTTCAAAAACCATGAAGTTAGATAACAATATCTAATTGTTAGATGAAAAAGAAACTAATGCAAATGGCTATTAATCCAATAGTCATAAAAGTGTAGAAATTTCTGAAACATTTTAAATAGTCGACACATAGACAATTTTTAAGAATCTATTATTTAGTAATCCTAGTGAAAGCAAATTCTTGGACAAATTTATACTGCTTGATAGCTTGGCTTAAAAATAGCTATATATCTTCCCTCTGATCTTTTCACAGTGTGAAATATAATGGGAGTGTAACAGTCAATTTTATGTAAGATCATGGAAATGCGAACATATTTTAAACTAAAATGACTTTTTAAAAGATTTATCTCTTGTAATCCTGAAGTGATGCTGCATGCAGACTTAGTTATTCCGTATAAACTATTTCAAAATGTTTATGACACCTCTCAAATTTTTGCTGTGATTTTGTTGCTCTGTAATTATAAGCACCAAATGATTTTAGAACTTCAGACTAATAACTGAGTAAAGACAATAAATGAGTCATTTTGGTTACCTGAAGTCTTGAATTAACTATACAATTTCTTTGATAATAATCAGGAAAAAAATTTAAAAGTAACCAAATCTAGTTTTCTATGTACATATTTATGTAATGAACAGTGTTGTCTCACAACTTATTGCCCTTATTAAATTCAGGCTCCAAGTTCAGAATAGTAAAACTTTGAGTTGGCTTTTATATGAAAACCAGGTTTAGTATTTCCCAGATGGCCACTAAGTAGCTCCAAGGATTATTCCCTCCCTTATAAAAGGAGAATCAGTAGAAATAAGTATGTACAGGTATTCTTAATATATTAATTAACTTAATGCTTTTGGAAAAGTTATCCTGTTTAGCAAGCTCACAAGAAGGAAAGAGTTGACAATTAAAAAAAGTAGAAACCAAACCTCTCCAAGCTGAGTTGTGTACAAATAAAATATTATTGATGTGAGTAGGTTTCAGAAGAATGTTTCTTTCCACCTGTTTCATTATAGAGAGAAGCATACTCATTTTAATGTGTAATGTTCTAATTTTCAATAAATTAATATTTAATAAGGTTTTCATCCTAGATTAAGCTATCCTCATCATTTTTGACAGTTAACACATACTTTGCTGGGTGAATGAAGGACCCTGGAGTTTTGACAGTGTCCTACTTACTGACCATAATGTGTTTTTTTCCTAAGGGTAATCTTGACTTAATCCTTAAGAAATAGTTATATGTCATATATCAAAAAGAGGATTCCATTTGCCTCCATTCTGACACTGATTGCTGTAGTAAATTATTTACAACCACTCAATCTTATCAAACAGTAGTTTTTCTTTTTCCCTCATGCTAGCCTAAAGCCCTCTTCTAAAAGCTACAGGATAGAGGAGGAAGCAGTAAAAGAACAATAATTTCAATTAAGTATTTTTCTTCCTCTTGACTATTGGTATTGCAAGAAATAGAATTCATGAGTAGATCATTCCCAACGAAAGCTGGCCTCAATATCATAGACACCTTCAGAATATTTAACTGAACTGAGTCAGGATTTTCAGGGCTCTTTTAGTCCACAGCTGATGGTAGAGTGAAAAGAGCTGCTAGGCAAAATATTATTGAAATGAGTATAATCATATAGAATTGAATGAAACTTACAAAAGAAAATATAATTGTGACTGTTCAATTAAAATATTTTTGATATTATTTCTGACATTTTAAGTGGAGAAGTAAGCAAAAATGTTTTTTTGAAATATGGACCAAATTAATTGGGTTAAAATCTACATGTTAGAGCTTTAAGTTGATCAAAAGGTAGTTCTAAAAAAAATGAAAACTGATTTTAATTTTTAGCTTAGCCTAGTTGCTCAGTCTGAAATGGAACATGTCACATATCACATATCAAGGCCAGATCTCAATGATAAATTACAAATGCCATTTGCTACACTTTCAAAAGCTAAGTATTGTGATTTCTAGGAGAAGCAGGGAGTCTCCCCAGATACAAACAACATAACAGGGAAGACGGAAGACTGCACATAAGCAGTAAAAGTCAAATCACCATTTAAAGACTCATAAATATAGCTCTAGGGAAAGTACAACTAATAGTAAACAAGGACTACTGAGATATCATCTCACACCAGTCAGAATGGCCATCATCAAAAAATCTAGAAACAATAAATGCTGGAGAGGGTGTGGAGAAAATGGAACCCTCTTTCACTGTTGGTGGGAATGTAAATTGATACAGCCACTGTGGAGAACAGCATGGAGGTTCCTTAAAAAACTACAAATAGAACTACCATATGACCCAGCAATCCCACTACTGGGCATATACCCTGAGAAAACCATAATTCAAAAAGAGTCATGTACCAAAATGTTCATTGCAGCTCTATTTACAATAGCCCGGAGATGGAAACAACCTAAGTGTCCATCATCAGATGAATGGATAAAGAAGATGGTGGCACATATATACAATGGAATATTACTCTGCCATAAAAAGAAACGAAATTGAGCTATTTGTAATGAGGTGGATAGACTTAGAGTCTGTCATACAGAGTGAAGTGAGTCAGAAAGAGAAAGACAAATACCGTATGCTAACACATATATATGGAATTTAAGGAAAAAAATATCATGAAGAACCTAAGACAGGAATAAGACTGGGGTAAGACAGGAATAAAGACACAGACCTACTAGAGAATGGACTTGAGGATATGGGGAGGGGGTAAGCTGTGACAAAGCGAGAGAGGGGCATTGACATATATACACTACCAAACGTAAGGTAGATAGCTAGTGGGAAGCAGCTGCATAGAACAGGGAGATCAGCTTGGTGCTTTGTGACAGCCTGGAGGGGTGGGATAGGGAGGGTGGGAGGGAGCGAGATGCAAGAGGGAAGAGATATGGGAACATATGTATATGTATAACTGATTCACTTTGTTATAAAGCAGAAACTAACACACCATTGTAAAGCAATTATACTACAATAAAGATGTAAAAAAAAAGGACTACCTTTAAGGAGAAGTTACTAGAAAAGGAAACTATACTGTGTAAATAGCAGAAGTCCAGAGCATTGTACTGGGTACACTAAGCAGACCTAGATCTAGACTGTCAGTTAGAGGAATGCTGAGTTCATCAGATGCACTAGAACTGTGAGTCCTGGAGAAGGGTAACTAACAACAAATTCAGTCTGGTGACTAGTGCAATAGCATGGCAATGATACAATGTCACAAGTTATCAGGATTTTCAGGGAAGAATGTCTCAAAGATAATCATACGTACAAGCTTAAATTTCTTGGTTTCTTGGAAGATTCCCCTTACAAATATATTTTCCCTATCAAATGTTCTACTAGCTAAATTTCTAAAATCTATTTGTCTCTTTTGAAAATGCAAATGATGAAGTCCTCTTACACAAAATATTGCTCATCAGTAATGAATACATGCAACCATTGAGTGGATTTTATTAAGTGCTTACTATGTACCAGACACTATGGTAGCCTAATGGATTCAAAGACAAAAACAAACATAAAAAGGAACAACTCAAAGCCTAGAGGTAATAAGTGCTAAAAATGAAAAACAGTATACTCAAGGTACTAAACATAGATACAAGCACCTCTTTGTGCTTGAATCAGGGACACAGGCCACAAAGAAGTTTGAGCTAACACAGGAAGGATGAGTTTATTTTTTCCAGGTACATAAGACAAGGGTGAACACATTAGAAAAATAATGGAACTATGCATGCAAAATATAGAAAAATGAAAGGTCATGATATCACCGTATATTACTGCCTACTGATATTACAGTGTGAATGAATTTACTTTCCCTCTTCCAGATCATTTCTTTTGGGGCAGGATTACAACATTAACATCTGTAAAATAAAGGAAACATAGAAGGAAGACAAGACATAAAAAGGCATATTTATTCCTCTTCCAATTGTTATTTGGGCTATCCTTGCTTACAGACTAGAAAGATTTAGTTTAGACATTGTTGGCACATAATGATACCATAAACACTTAACTCTTAGACTCAGAAATACATTTTACTTTTAAATTTCCAAAGTATTTTCTCATGAACTGAACGGATAAGAAAAAATAAGAGTTTAAGAAGCTATTAGAACAATTTAGCAACATATCTACCATCAACTGACTTTTTTCTCTTACTCTAAGTAGAGGCACTTTCTTCCTATCTTATATAATTCAACCTGGGCTCCTCTTGATTTTGTAAGGGCAAAAGAAAGAAAAGATATAGACTGCTCATTAACAGCCTCTATGGCTTTTTGATCAGGATGGATCTTGGTAATTCCATTTTCCGCTGAAGGTGTTGCATGGCAGACTAATTGCTGGCTATAAAGGTTGTACTCATTATGCTACATTTATCAACCCCTAGGGAAGAATGTTATTTTCCCAGCCACCATGCTGCCTAATATTGATTTTTTTAAGAAACTGTACCACTGATTTGTACAGGTTTTGTAATTTGTGCCTTTCCTTTTCATACTCTCCACCTCACTAGACTCTTAATGTGTGTTTTAATGCCCTATTGTTTAATCAAGTCACGAGCCTGTGGACTACCAGATAAGTTCAGCATGTTTAATTATGACCTTGCTGAATCCTACTGCATGAAGCCTAGTTGTCTTACTGAAGGAAGTCACAACAGTGGAAAAGAGAGTACAGATTATATATAACTGTATTCAATTGCTTCCAGAGGAAAGACATCTGAACTCTTAGGGCCCATAACATTGATCTAGACCTTCCTCCTACAGAGGTGGTGTTGTACCCATAAAAAACAGAAGATGAGTTACATAAGTTATCAGCCCTTGAGAGGGGAAAAAGATGAATGATTTCATTGTTGAGTGAAGAGAGTGTACATTCAGTTTTCATGTTACCTGAGAAAAACTTCTTAGAATTGACTGTGTGAAAATTATAGAAAATATTAATTACAATGATGCATAGCAACATTAATTTTTATTGCACAATTGTTTATTAAAGAATATCAAGTGAGCATAATTTCTAATATTTAGTAGCAATATAGCACTTTTCATCGCATGTTTTTAAGCCATAGGAGAGAGCTGAGAAGCCTGGCTTAATATATGCAGGTTTTTGAAAGAAACTATGATGTAAGCTCTCTTCCTCAGAAAAAAACTTCCTCAGTATACACTCTCAGAGAGGAGAGAAAATGATAATTCTCTCCCTTCCTAAACAGTGATAAAAACCTGGGTAAATGGTGAGTCCATTCATTGGGAAGCTGGTGCTCCTCACAGCCTCCAGCTAGACAGCTTTCTGTTCTGCTCTGACATGTAGCCTAGAAAGCCAGACTTGCAGAATGCTCCACCACCACATGGAAAAAATAGCAAGCTGGGAAAACTCAATGCCGTCATTCATTCTTCTGTCCATTTAATAAATATATATGGTGCTGTGTTCCAAGAGTGAAGAAAAGAAAGTATCCTGCCTTCAAGAAACTTGGTCTACTCTGGGATAAAGCAAATACAAAATAAATACCTTAAATCGACACATGTCATAATGAAGCATGAAAGCAAAGGAAGGAGAAATGGCTTCGAGGGGGCATCTACTAAACAGGGTCCAGTCAGGAGACAGGTACCACTTCAGTTATTTAACAAGGTATTTCAAGAAAAGCAGTTGTTAATATTGTTGGAGAACTGTTGTGACAAACAGAGGAACATTAAAATATTATAGTGATAGTAACTGTAATTAACACCGCTTAGGCTGAACTAACAGAGAAGGTGTTGAAATTATTAAAGTTTAAAAGCCCAGAGGAGGGACTTTGTGGGGCTGGAACTCTGACTTATAAGGAGGAGGCACTGCATGCATGAGACAGACATCCCAGGGCCTCAGAGTAAGGACCTCATGGAGAAGGGACTCGGACTTTGAAGGAGGGCTGCCAGAGGATGGTTTTGGTACCTCCAAGGGTCACAGTGAGAGTAGTTATGGGAGTGTTGAAAAACTGGACACTAAAATCAAATGCTATTGTTAGGTGAATTGCCACCACCCGAATCAAGGGGTACTGCTATGGTGATGCTGAC